>NC_073699.1:69230100-69460100 GCF_023634085.1 Falco cherrug
TCCTTAGCTTCTTTGACAAGGGTGTTGACGATTTAAGGTCTCCAGCCTGCCCTGAGAGATCACTTATATCGAACAGCAGATGAAAAGCCAGTGCAGATGTAATTTATTGTCGGCGTTTCCTTCTAAAGAATAATTGTGGAGACTTGGCTAGATCAATAATATGGATTTTTGTTGTTAGGTCTTGTAGTCTGCACCATAATGAGAGGTAGGGGACAGTGGCTGTTTTCTAATAGAAAATAAAGGATTGGTTTCCGTGTCTTTCTACATTTGAATGCAAAATGGCACACTTGAAACTAATTCAAGTTGTTAAGAAAGGGACCGTTTTCTATTGCATTTCTGCTATCATATAAACATGGCAAGTTAGATCAGCCCCCTGTACAGCAAGTGAAATATTGCCCTTACATTTTCCCAAAAGTTAAAGTCGCAAATTCTGAAGTTGAAATGATAAAATTGTTAAGCATATCCAGAAGAATGTAAAATACATGTATATATCAATACATGCCCGTAACATGAGATGAAATATTTTGCCTAGATATGAGGGATTCAACCCACATCAAGCTTCAGGGCTAGGAAATGGTGTGAAGTTGAACTTAAAGTCACAGGCGATGAAGTTTTCTCTGTGTGTCTGTGTGGATACATGTATTTATGCATATACCACAATACATACACAAATAAGGTAATTAATTCATTAATGTCCCTGAAAATGAACGTTGCAAAAAAATCAAATACATCACCACCTTTCTTGAGCTTAAAAAGCAGGGGCCAAACCTCCTTCAGTTTCAGGTTTTCAGATCCAAAGCCTCACCGACTCCTTAAAGAGCCCTGCCTGCATGACAGCTCCCAGATCTGACCTAGAGGAGTGCGGAATATTTAACTGGCAAATAATTGTATGGAATGGATCAATTTCCCTATTTTAAAGCTGTTGGTTGGTTTTGAATCATTTCTCTGTGGCTCAAGAAGCTGTTCTAAAGTCCCAAATATAAACTACCTAGCTAATCCATGAGTTTGCAAAGATGGTATGGGTAGCCTGTGTCCTCGTTAGTGTATGAAGCTGCAGTCCATACTGAAGCTTGCTCCTAGACGTTAAATGCAACATGAGCTAATTTATGGCAATATATAGATGACGAGCAATTTCTTGGTAGGCATGTAACAGCATTTAACTTTAAAGTGTGAATTTTATGCTGGGGTGTTAGGCATTGCAGCTACTTAGAAATATTTATACTTAAAATTTACTAATTAAATTAATATTTAATTATAATTACTAATTATGTGTAGTCCTTCTATTCCTTTTCTTTGATGTTTTGATGAAGTGCTACATGCCAAAGATCCTGATTTAAAAAAAAAAACAAAACAAAAAAACAAAAAACACCAAAAGAAAGAGATTATGCAGAAATCTCTGTGTAAAAATCATGTATAACCTTAGCAATAATATTACTGACAAATATTTTGCAGTAAAATTTGGAGTTTGTTACATCATTTTGCACATATGCATTCTTCATGTGATAGGATGAGTTTCAATTCTGATATTTCTGTTTGTTTGGGTTTTTTAAAATTCAATTGTAATCACAGATGGCTAGAGCTGACTCCTAAAGGGAGGTGCCCAAATTATTTCACGCCTTAGATACTGCCTCAGGATACTCTCATCAATGGACCAAATTTTCAAGAAGTCCCAAAATCCTGTTTCAGTCTGCTTTTCATGACCTAGATTTATTTGCAGAAAATAACAATATACCATTTCCTTTATTCTGAAATGGAGATTAATATGTTCCAATCACATTTCATAGCCTAGCTACCTGGTAGAGGTTAATCAGCATTTTTATGATCCCATTTTAGAGCAGGCTGCCTTAGAAACTTTGAAGGAATTACTTTCCTTCTTGTAGCACAGGGCCCAAGGACTCCCATGCTGCAGCGACTGGGGTGGGGAGCTGGGATTCCTCTGGGGCCTACATGGAGGCAGTGGAGGGAGAGGGCAACTGGTCTCTCTGGTGCTCTCTGGGGAGCTCCCACTCACAAGATGGTCTCTTGCTTATGTTAATGGCATCTGAAGTTAACTGAGGCACTGTGTTTTTCCAGAAAGTTCATGAATTAGCTTGCCTGGTTATGTGAGAATAAACAACAAGGAGGTTTCCATCCCTCTGTCTTCACAGAAGGACTTGGAAATTTGAAACCTGACCTCTTAACCCAGCCATCTTTTGTAGAAACTAAATTTCCTTCCCCACGGGGAATGAATTCCACATCATGGCCCCACCAGCCCGCTCTCCACTATGTTAGTGTGAAAAGAGACAATTTGGCTCCAAAGACTAGTGCAATTCTTTAAAAAAAAAATATTTTGAAAATTTTAGTCTTATTTGAGGTCATTGAGTCTATATCTAAGGTTAGCATTATTAAGTCATAATGACCTTCCATATGGCCTTCATGGGCTAAGATTGCTGTGCATGTTAGTACATACTGAGTAAAAATACTGCTGTGAAATGATAGATTGTATTTACAGACAATGGGGCACAATCCTAGCTTCTATTAAAACAAACAACAAACAAAACAAAAACAAAAAAAAAAAAAACAAACAAAAAACCCAAACTAAAAGGAGAGTGTTTACTCACTTTTAATGAGTGTTGAGCTTGCCAAAATCTCTTAAATTGGTCCAGAGGTCTGGAATGAAGAATTATTTGAAGACGAACAATATGAGTTCTGCTGCAGTTTCAGTAGCAATCCCCAGACCTGTTTTCTTTATGTCATGAAAACTTTAGAAACATAAACAGTGCTGAATTGCCACTGGTACTGAATAATGTGGCTTTTATTGTTGCCTGGGCTCTTCTGTATATTCAAGAAAATAATTTAATACTTATTAATAAATAGAAGGTAACTAAAGATGACTGTGATCTAGTCTGTTGAAAATTTCTCAGTACCCTTAATTTGTTAGTAAATTCAATATATTTTATTTAAGCAGAATCATATATACAGTATATTAACTTTTTTTCCAGGCAATCTTTACTCAGCACAGAAAGGCCAGATGTATGGGAATTGTAAAAAATCAGGATATGCATAAAAACTGTTCAAGTGCATAAAGCAGCCCCATCTGGAAGACATCTAACAGAAATGAAGTTGTACAAAACCATTCCATTGATAATAAAGCTAATTTTTATGGGTCTGACAAGTATGTAATTATGTTCAGTGGTGCTTTTCAGATTTTATCACAGTCAATAAACCGCAGTGGTAATTTCATTCCCATTTGACATATTTACATGGAAACATTTGATTGGAGGAATTAGTAACCCTGAAAGCCTTGATAGATATGTTTTAATGATCTGTGACCTCCGCAGTCCCTCATCTGTTTATTGTTGCAACAGGCGAGAAGTCGTTCCTCTGTGACCTTTGTGGCTTTGCCGGCGGGACACGTCATGCCCTCACCAAGCATCGGCGGCAGCACACAGGTCAGTAAAGCTGTCTTTACTCTTTGCTATATTTTCTCCAGCAAGGGAGTTCCTCTGCACTGGGGAGTAACGCAAGTCAAATACCATGTTACAGCACAAATAGTACATTCGCTCACTGTTTACCTTTCTTTTTCTCGTTTTTGTAAAATCAAATCAGTATGCCCAAGGTCTGCATCAAATTTGGTAGCTGGGACTTTGAATAATTGCTTGGGGGGGTGGAGGGTATTTTTGGTGTTTTTTCTGAAGGAAGTAGAATTGTAAAGACTGGCTTTCTTCTTTAAATGAATGCTAAGTCTACTATTATTTTTTTTTCACAAGGCCCAAATAGATTACCTACTGTGAAGATTTTGCAAGAGTCTGCTAGAATGTCCCTGGGTGAAAATTAGAGACTACATATAGATTAATCCATTATTTTGGACTGAGACATAGTTGAAAGCTAGTGTTGTTTCAGTTGCCCTTTTGTAATTTTAAGATAGTTTGTAATTAATAGGTGCAACTTTAAGAGTTACCACATGGTTGGCATGTAAAGCAGGATTTCTCTCCCAGAATTAGTAAAGCTTTCCTACCACCTGGTTATAAAAATTTAATATCAGATAAAATTAAATTGGTTCTTAGTTTCAGAAGACCAGGAAAAGTGTAACTATTAAACATTTATTAATACATTTTATCTTAATTGTGCTTTTTAGTAGTTCCATGTAAGTGTTTGATTATTTGAATAGATGTTGTTCAAACAGGCGCAGAAGTGTTGCTGCCTAAGCCAGTGTTGTTTTTGTTTTACTGACTATTGTGAGGATAGTGTAATATCGTCAGGAATTGCTGTGTGAGTCGTGACCATTGTCTAATGTACAGTGGAGAGAAATGGCTAAAAAATGAGAAGCTGTAGTTGTTACATCATGAATTTTCCATGGACTTTGTAAAGGAATATCAGCGGGAGATTTTATGATGTCCCTGAATAAACTAATTTTGATTCAGGACATACACCACGTAAGTGCGTAATTTCCTGGAAGGCAGCTACTCACTTTCTTGAGAGTCTGAAGCCATTCTTTCCACCCTGTTTTCAGTTTATTAAAGCAACCATATTTGGAGGAAAGTCTGACGCTTTCAAAAAGGTGGGGTTTTCACTGCTGGTCAGGCAATATCTTGAAACACATAAGCAAAAAAAAAAAAAAAAAAAGAAAAAAAAAGTAAAAATACAGGGCCAAATTTTGCTTGCAACCCTAACTAGTAATCATAATTCCAGAATTTTTTTTCTGGTAGCAAGAAACATACATCTGTGTGAGGGTATTGCCACAGTCAGTTTCAATTCACTGCAGGAAGTCTGTATTTTTAAAGTGTCCAAGAAAAGGCATTTAGTAAGTATACTAAGTTCTCTTATTATTACACTCTCTGAATGATAAAAGGAGCAATTACAACTAGTGGAAGTTGAATGCTTCAGTTTTAACTAACAGTTTTCATTTTTCTGGAGCTTCGAAGAATCTTCACATGTTGGCTGATGTTTGCCAAATATGGGCTAAGAATGAAAAAGATGTTTTTTCTTTAGCAGAAATAAATTGTTTTTATCAATGGGATGGGAACTACCATGTGGCACACTGGCATCGTGTATATGTCTAGGACTCATAACCAGTGCAGCCATACAAATGGTAACCAGTCATTCCAGAATGGTACAGTGGAAGAAATTCATATTCTTGTCTTTAACCTTCCTGTCTCTACCTATTACGTGAGTGCAGATCTGGTTTCTATGAAATGTAAGCCCTTATTATTGGTTATATTTTTATAGTTATTATATCCTTAGGCCACAAGCCAATAGAAAAAATATTTTATTTCCTGGTTTATGTGCAAAATTGGGCTGAAAACATGGTGTGTTCCTGGTGAAAAGCTGTCCAGGTTTCCATTGGCTTTTTGCTCTTCTTTTGCCAGTGTGGTAGAGACTTTTGTGCTATGGTCACAGGGATTCACAGGTTATAGATCATGAAGCTTGCACCTAGCAAGCATAACTTTATATTTTATGTCAGGACTGGAAGCTCGTTATTACTTTGCTATTAACTTTATATTATACAGGACAGTATCTCAGAGGCAGAGGGATCTGTCTTTTTGGCATTTATCTGCCTCTGTGGCACAAACAATCAGAGATCATTCTTTAGCAGAAAAATTATCTGTGGCTTCTGTTTGTTTCCAGGAGAATGACATAATCCACCTTTGCCTGCACTGTTGCACTTTCATGGGTTCCCTTCTATTTTCATCCATTGCACAACTTTTTTTCAGTCCTTAGCTGCACGCACTCCTCTTTGTACCTGTATTTTTTCTTCTGTGTCCTCAGCTGGGACAATTTTCCCAGAGCAGAATGCCAAAGCAAATTACAATCAGGTTTGATAAGGGATGGGTATCAAAAATAGTCTAAATGGCTTAAATAATTCCCTACTGTAATACAAGCTGTCTAGGGGGCTGACATAGAACATCTTCCAATCCAAGATTTACTTCTATCACCTGTCACAGACCCTTGATTCAAGGCCAAATGAGCAAATCCTTACATGTAGTTGAGGAGTCTTAACCGGCTTAACAAGCCTCTTCTCGTCCCAGCCTCAAGGCCTGAGGTGTCCTGACACCCAAGAGAAATGTTCAGCTGCTGATAGATATTTGACGTGAGAGGACTGGCTGTAGGACCAGCCACTTAGCCTTTTAATGTTCTTGATTCTGGTATTTCTTCCTTTGTTACTCTCTTTTTAGATGAACCTGGGTTTATATACAAATACCTTTACCTTGTGAAAGATGCACTTTCCTTGGAAATATTACAGGGAACATAAAGTATAGCTCAGTATGAAAAAGGCTGGCATGATCTGCTCTTGGTAGCTCGTGAAGCAAACTGTAGGGACTAGTTTGGTAAATAGGATGTTATCCCTGGAAAGCATGTTTTTGATTTTTAAATGAAAACAAGTACAAGAACATTAGACTGAAAGAAAAAGCCATTAGTTTTAAGACATGAAAAATGTTTATACTCAATTTATTTGCAAACATGATGCATCTCCATACAGATTTCCTTGATACAGGCTTTCTCAACTGTAAAGTAGAACTGTGAAGTAGAAAAAAATAATTTGACCTATCAAGGGATCACTGGTGTTTCACCAGTTGACATTTTTGTTCTATGTTAAACACGTCATGTCTTTAATGACTGATCTGGTCCTGTGAGAAGTGTACACTTTGAACACAGAATATTCTAAGTCTTCGGCTGATTTTATCCTGGTAAAATGTTCTAGCATTTTTTAATTATCTGAATGCATCTTCTTCCAGTCCTATTCTACAAGAATCAATGTATGAAATTTTGCAAGTCTTTCACTGGCTACATAAATACAGGTGTTGGCCTGATCTTCTATTTTGTGAATTGAGTCAATGGAAACTTTAAGAGTGGCCCAGAGTTTGACCAATATTTTATCACAGTGTAAAGAATACTTACATCTCTGTCAAATTCTTTACAATCAGCATTTGTGGCTGCCTAGGCTGTAAGCATAAACTGTCTTAAGAAACTTAGACCACTTGCAGTATCAGCTGGTGCTGCGTGGTAAATAAGGGCCAGCTTGCGTTGCTGCAGGAATGTATATGCTGTAGTTCTGGTGCTGCAACATGACTAGGGAGGAAAATTTTCATCTTTTGAGTCACGCTGAAACATATTTTTTTTATTCATATTTTGTCCCAGTGAGAAAATCTGCCTGAAGTTAGGAAGATAAATAATGTTGCAAATTTTAGTGTTGGCTGAATTTAGCATTAGTTGAATTCCACAAAGAATTTGTGCAATTATCTGAATTTTATAATAAAAAAAGAGTAAACAACCCCTAAATCAGCCACCAAAAACATGTACACACACATAAAATAAACATATCACATAATTTAAATATTTTGCCTTCGTCGTGCTCAACTAGGAAATTGCATAAGAGAGAAAAAACAAGCTAGGGTAATTATTTCTGGCTTGATTTGAAAACATGAAAACACTTAGTTCTTCATTTTAAAATGTCTTTTTTTTATGTTCTTGTTGTTATTGTTCTGCTCTCCTCCTTTGTTTGTCTGCTTTTTGATATCACTCTAGTTTTCCCTTCTACATTTTTCCCAGTAAACTTCCATTTTGTGCTGTAGTAGCTGGTTCAATCCAACAGTGCTGATCAGTCACAGCCTGTGTTGTCTGGCATGAGATTCTTTTTTTAATGTTGCCTTGTACTTCTGCAAACTGCAAAAGCCCCATCCTCATCTTCTACACAATGGCAGTCTATATTTGCTTCTCCTATGTTGGTTGTGGTGGAGTCTTCCTGGGGATTATAGAAGTGCATTACAGTAGTAGAGCATTAGAGGGTCAGTACACCTACTGTGCACAGCAGTTCTATGACAGTCACCCTGAGCCTATGGAACTGCTTAAGACTGTCTTTGTTCAGGTATTTTCATGAATTTTTGAAGATGGTGGCTTATATGGTACAGATCACTGTTTGTATGATTGCTTCTGCTCACTCATTTCAGTCGTGCGCTTCTCAAGACATTTATAGGTCAATGTAATAAAGAAAGAAAATTTAATAATATATGTGTTTTTATCCAGATGAGTGACTCACTTTGTGTTTCTATTTCTCATGTGAACTGCTCTTTGACTTTAATATGTAGTTACATTACTCGGCATTGAATTTAATGTATAATGTAGCCTCTTCCCTCCAACTTCCCCACCACAGCTTAAAAAAATTATGATGTTGAATACCACAGAAAATGTAGCACAGTAAGAAGACTTACTGCTCTTTTCAGGAAGAGAGGTGAAATTTGGGGAGGATCTGTGTTGTTTTTCCTTTTCCATTTATGCCAACATTTGCAGCAGAGTGTGGAACTTGATTATAGCAAATGTTTGGCCAGAAATGACAGCAAAAACCTGGGTATCTTAAAATTTCTCTCTACCTAAAAGAAATTGTCTACTGGAACAGTGTTCCTCCCATTTCTGAGCATATAAATGTTAATCATTTTTTGCTATGGAAGAGCGATCCTCTGGCATCTACAGGGTTTCTCATAAGAAAGCAAGGGATCAAGGATGTACTTAGTTTTATATGCCTTATATGCAAAAAAGTTGGCCAGACTAAAAGCAAACAGAATTTACTTTAATATACTTCAGGCTTTGTTAGCAAGACTGTAAGTGCTTCTCCGGGGAACAGCCTTAACACTAGAAATAGTTGGAAATAAGAAAAAAAATCCTGTAACATGTAAGCAGATGGCTGTATTTTGTGGTCTACTCATTCTTTAGGTCATAAGATTCTTTCTGTGCTGCTCAACATACCATGTGACAGACAAATAGGACTAAAAGCAATAGTTTCCTGTTGAGACGAATGATCTAAGTTTTCTTGCATCTTACTAAGATTCTGATTAGTTGCTCAAGACTTCAAAATCGAAGGCACCATTTGATTTTATTTTTTCTTCACGTATGTGAAAGCTGGATCCTCAGTAGCACACACATATAAATGCCGTATATAGTCTATAGATAGAAATAATCTGGACAGTCATGATTATAAACAAAAAATTCACTTCACAAATCAACATCTACTACCAGACTTACACTTTTTGTTATTGTGTCATTTAATTTTTCCTTTAAAAAGTACACATTAAGTATATAATTGCACAAAGAAATTCATGATTGCACTAAGGTATGCTCTGTGTCCTAAAAATCTCATCATCAAAGACCGAGAATTCAAAAGAGAGAAAATCAGAGAAAAGAGGAAGAAGGAAAGAGAAAAAGCTGTATTTTGGGAGTGAGGCAAGCTAAGATAGATGCTAAAAGAAGTCAGTGCAGAATTTGGAGAGGCAAGAGAAAGAGAAAGCCTTTGTCATGATGGTTTAGGAAAAGCAGAATGGGTAGAGCTGACAAGGCTAACTGGTTAGCAGCAGGCTTAATAACTGCTTTTGTACAGACTGGTGCTCCCCATGATCTGACCATTTTATCAGTTGCTTTCCCAAACTTTGATTGTTGGAGCTAAAATTAGGTGACTTAACTGATGCACTTCAGAAGTTGCTTGCAGATGCAGTATTGTCAAAAAAGCAAAGCCATTTTTTCTTTTGTGATCCTGTGGTTTGGAAACATAGCTTTTTGAAAGTGCCTGCGTTAAAAACAAAATAAAAACCACCAAAGACGGGGGGTCCTTACTTTTCTCCCCTCCACAGAGCTTGTTAACCATGGGGTCATTTGGGGACAGCTGTCCTTTTTCGTGCAGTTTGTTATTTAAAAAGTTATAAGGCACAGTCAAGTCTTCTGTGATGGTAAGGGGTGGGGGTGGGGGGGCTGCTGTGGGTTACCTTTATTAATCTTTAAATACACCGACTTTGTCCTTACTCACACATTTTTGGATACACTATTTTATAGTTATTACCTAGTGTTTTAAAAAAACTGTCAGCATTGCTTTTTTGATTTGTGTTACTTTATTCTTGGTTTAATTAGATCCTTGACTGGGGGTGAGGGTGAATCGTCCTGGAATATTTAATGGCAGCCCATATAAAAACAAAATTAAGTTTATTGCCTGAAATGGTTGGGAGCGGCACAGGGGGAAGGAAGACTGGGACACAAAGGCTGATAAAGAGCATTCTGGCCCAAAGATAAGGAAGACAAAAATACTTAAATGAATAGGTCTGTGGAAATCTTAAATAAATAAACAAATACATAAAAGTACTGCTGCTACAGCTAATATACTCTTCAACACCCCCCAACTCAAATAAATGTCTAGTCTTCTTTTAGATTTTTTCAACTGTACTTATCAACCTGGTTCCTTTTCCATAAAAATAAACACTTCTGCCCATGTGCAGCTGCTAAGAATTACAGGCCATGCTAGGCAGTCTTTTTTCCTCCCAGTTTAGTTGGCTTTTGTTGTGTGGTGCTGCTGTAATGTATTTACTGTCAAGTGAGATTTACACATAGTCCACTTGACAGGAGCAGTTAGCCACAAGGATTTCCTAAGGAGAAACTTCTTGGAGCAGTGGACAATGTTTATCAATTTTCTTCTGGTCATGATGGAATTTGCAAGCCCTCCTGGCTTCCACTGGCCCTCACTCGTCTGTCAGCCCCGCTGGCCCTGCCGCAGCACAGCAGCAGACCTTTACCTGATCCATCCTCCCCTGAATGGCAAACTAAAAATCTCCTTTCAGTTCGGATCTGCCTTTCTTACAAGGGCGCAAGTTAGCAAGGTTCTAATGCATTTTAAATGAAAGCAGTTAAAATAAGTATGTATGTTATCTAAAATACCTGTGGCTTTACTACTTAGGCTTGAAAACGTTGCTATCTTCTTTAATACTAGAAGATAAAATAAATCAGGCACGGGAAACCTTCAGTTCAAGAACAGGTTACGTTGCTAGGGAGTCTATGGCCTCCTAGAGAGTTTAATTGAAGCAGCAGCCAGTACCATTCAAGCTGCCGGAAGAATCAGCTTCTCCAGAGCAGAGAGTCAGTGCCTGACAAGAAAACCCCATTTGAGGCAGGAAAGACATACTTTCTAGCAGTCTCAATTTGTCCAGCATAGAGGCTTCTGCATTGTGTCCTGCCCCTTCACCTTTCCTTGTCCCATGAAACAATAAATGAAAAATAGTGGCGGGTATTCTCTCCAGCAGCTGCTAAAAGCCATTATTCCAACTCTTTATGGAGCTTTCAGAAGCTGCTCCGTTGTCTTTCTGAACAGTGTTACAGCCTTTTCAGGCCCAAGGACCTTGCGTTTCTTTTTACTTTGGGAGGAAAAAAACCCCAACAGTCTCCAAGAGTGAAAAATGCAGATTTCTCTCTCTTCTGAGAATTCTAGTGAAGTCTCTTTGGAGGTCTTTTGAGTGTTTCATGCATTAAGCAGGCTTGAAAAATCCAGCTTGGAGACATGGTCCTTTGCTAGTGATATGTCTTCTGCTGGTGATGTGTCTCCTGTCAGTCTGAAAAACTGCAAATTGTACCTGCTAAGAGGCTTAGGGTTCAATTTTGAAACTGCCTATTCTAGACCTCTGAACAGTCTACAAAGTAGGTGTCCATCCCTGGCAGTTTTATGCAAACTTCTTAAGTTAGGGATGTTCATTCCTTATGTAGTCTTTAGGATAAATACTTCTGAAGGCTTGCACAACGCAGTCAAGATCACCTCAGTTAGGAGCTGCCTTTTGTCTTCTGCATACAAAAAGAAACCTGTTTCCTCCCTAAATGGTAATTACGTGCATGGTAGTTACATGGTAAGCCACACAGAATATTTCTGCAGTGAACAGTTGGAAAAATGGAATGCCAGTGTCTTAGCTAGGCATCGCAGTATGTGTACCTGTCAAGGGTTTTTGTTTTGGTGTGGGGTGGGCCCTTTGAATGGTTCCTTCTCTGGAGACACTCATAACCTGCCTGGACATGATCCTGTGCGAGCTGCTCTGGGTGAACCTGCTTTAGCAGGGGGTTGGACTAGGTGATCTCCAGAGGTCCATTCCAGCCCTGACCTTTCTGTGATTCTGTGACCCCTCCACTGGAAGGACAAGTACTCTTTTCACATCATAACTTATAAGCTAGAGATTTTTTTTTCCTCTTCATCTTTAGAAATTTTCACTGCAGTTGCATGTTCAGCAGAGACTGAATTTTAGTCTTCTGAAAAAATTGTTGCCCTACTCTAGTTTTGGTGGTTTGTGGGGGGGGGTTTCCATTAAACTTTCAAGTTCTTCTGCTGAAATTGGCCCACTGTTCAGAAAAGATTTACAAAGGCAGAAGGGTAGCAGGCAAGAGAGGGGGAATGGAGCACTGAGTTCTGGTTCATATTCTCAGTTCTGGTTTATGTGTGTTGTTTCACGGATAAGATGAAAAATCCAGAACCAGAGACAAAAACAAAGTTTCTTCCTGGAGATGATCCTTTCTGAGAAGCACTAAATACAAGCTTCAGACTGATTTTTCACCTTCTGACTCTTAACAGTGTTGCTTTCAGGGTTCAAGCTTCAACAGAAGGTATAGGGTGAGAGGAATACCTGTCACCTGATGATATTTTTATGAAATAAGGACCAGTAACATGATTGCCATTTCAGTGTATTTCTTTCACCTCCTTTTTGCTGCTGTGTAACAACACGTGGGAAATCAGCTGACTACTAATAGATGTGTATTTGTCATAGTAATAGTATTTTTCAGTTAATACATTGTATTTGGAAAGTTATTTTGTATTTGTGGTTGTTAGATGTACTGGACTAAAATCTGTCTCAAGGGAGATGCCAGAAATCTAGACTTGTCTTCCCTTTCTGATGATGAAAACCAATAATGCCTGTCTTCCTTTGTCACCTTCTAGGAGAGAAGCCATTCAAATGTGATGAGTGTAACTTCGCTTCCACAACACAATCACATCTGACACGACATAAGCGTGTCCATACTGGAGAAAAGCCTTACAGATGTCCCTGGTGTGACTACAGGTAATGAGTCATTAACTAAAGCATGATGAGAGAAGGGTTAAGGTGATCAGATGAGGTTCATTTAAAGTCACCAGTAAAAATATATTGCCATTAAAACACCATCAGGGAAGCAGTAATTGCATATTAAATTAGGAGCTAAATTTAAAAACTTAGTCTTCAGTATTTAGATATTACTTTATAAAGAAAAACAAATGATGGGAAACCTTTTGGTCGTAACACTGCAGTGCTTATGTTGAGTGTTTGTTTCACAGCTGCTCTAGTGTCTGTTAGAACTCTCCATGGTGAGGCTGCTTATCTGCATTGCCTTTTCAAATCAGTTGCAGTTTTGAAATTTTTCTCGGTTGACTTGCAACCATTTCACCAAGAAAGGAAAAGTCTCCTAAAAGGCTTAGCAGCCTAAATACTCACCAGACACTTATTAGAGGGGGAAGCAACTGGAGCTAGTTACGGTGCTGCAGAGTCTTGTTTTTCTGCTCCAGTTTTCCTTCTCCTTGCCAGCCAGGGTGTTTGGATGAGAGTTGGCTGTAGGGTTTGTTGCGTGGCAAGGCCTCCCATGTTGCACCACTAAAACCCATCCTTTTAGGGCTATAGATTAAATTCTCAAAAATCTCATGCATGGACAGTTGAGATTACTTCTGGTGCTCACCCCATGTGTCTTTGGTTCATTATAGACTACTTATTAAATGATCTCATAATGCTTCTTAAATGGTTCTTTGCTCTTCTTAAACATGCTTCTACACTCTTGAATACTTTTAATACCTTGCAGTGAGGTGGCTACTCTGTATGTACTATAAAGGAATTCACAGAAGTTATTAATGAGCAATTTTCAAGAGTTGATGTGCAAAATGTTTTTTAAAAATCAGTATTATATTTGATAAATGGCATATGATTATGTAATTAGATGCATGTGCTGTGATGCATGCATGCAAGAGAAAGTTAAACATTTGATTATACCACTATAGTGTTTTATATTTTCTTTTAATGCTGAGCATACAACTGTAATGTTCTTTTAGTATAAGTTTTAATGTAGTTTCCTAAAACAAGATTATAAAACAAAGCCTAGCTGCTCTCAAAATACCTGGTTTCATGCTATTTATGAGCTGCTTTACAGAAAGCTTCTGTACAGAAGGCTTCTGCAGTGATCGTGCAGTATCTGTACAAAAAAAAATTGTTGCATTGCTTTGTGTATGTGGAGCAAATGTGTGAACTCTTCTGTATTGAGCACCCATTAAATCAATGTCTAGAACTGCAGAGAACTGAATTTGATAACCTCAGTGGGGTGGGGGCTTCCATTTCTGTGCTGCTACCTTAAGGGTCCCCCTGCTTCACTTCTTTTCTTTTTTTTTTTTTTTCCTCTTTTCTTCCTCTTTTCTTTTCTTTTTCTATTCTTTTCTTAAATGTTTCTGTCAGCTTCAGTAAGTCACCTAAGAAAGAAAGATGGGTTTGTGTTTGCAGAGTGGTTGTTTTAAAAGGCCTGTGTTGAGTCAAGTGAGAGCATACAAGCAATAGTGTGCTATGTTTGATGCTACATGTTTGAGGAGGCTTAATCTTGTGGGCATCCACTGTAATGAACTATCCCAATTGGAAGGAATATTCTTATTAAAGAACTAAGTAGTGAGAGGTGGGTTACAGTGGGTTTGAGTTCCTGGCCTGAAGACCCTAGGGAGGGGGAACACTGTAGATGTGAATTAGTTTGCAGTTTGGGGCCTGTTACACACATGCGATGAGTGGATGTAATTCCCTCACTCAGTATGACAAAATGTGTAACTTTAATGCTCTGTTTAGTGAAAAGATGGGAGATCATTTTTCTTTGGATGGACAGTTTTCTGTATGGGATAGAAATGCCATTTTTTTTGCTGGTAATTTATTGTATTGGAGGTTATTAGAGAAGAAGCAAGCATAACTTTAATTTTATCAGGATTAACAAGAAATTTTTGAGCATTCCCTGCCTCTATATTATTGAAAAATAAATGTTTCATGGTAATGGAATGTTAGTTTCCATCCCTTACAGGCCAATTTTGACCTAATCTTTGGAGGCTGATCTCTACAGATACCAGCTGATGAAGCTTTGATTCTGCAGGAAATTTGTTCTGAGCTCAGCTGAAAACCATCTGGCAGGGATGCAGGAATCAGAGCACTGTTGCTGCTGCTGCAAGTTCATAGAGGCAGCGAGGCACTCTGTAGCTGCAGAGGAGTTAGTAGAGGGGTTGCTGTATTTATTAGCCCAGCAGTCCTATTTGTGCTTGCCAGTTTCCATAGTCCTGGGATATTAGCCAGACTTGTTGGCAAGTATTTTTTTTGCTCTTTATCCACCCCTCTCACCTTTTTTTTTTTCTCTTTTTTTTTTTTTTTTTGTTTTAAAATATAATTTTAAGGGAATCATGTTGCCTCCTTGTCAACTCACCCAGTGCTACCTCTTTTTGTGGAAATATATTAGCAACTCTGTTAATAGTGTCCTGTGCACCAGTTCAGCAGACAGTGTGTACTTTTGCGAGCATCGCCTACAGAAAACATAAAATCAAGATACCAGTAGGTCAGCAGATTTTAATAAAATTTGCTGCCATGTCTAGTGGATGAGTTCTCATCGTGATGCTTTCAACTCAGTCCTAGCACTCTTAAGTTCATCTGGACTGTTTTGGATGTTGCTGTTTAGTGTTGCTTGGCAACTGCAGACTCTTTAATGACCCTTGTAGTTTCAGCAAGGTGAATATTTCTCATTTTGTGTACGGATTGGAGAAGAGTATTGTTAGTGCTACCACAAAATCTCCTTTCATTGATAGGTGAAGTGATCTCTCTATTTTATAAAGTAGTTTGAGACACTTGAATTAAAAGAGTGTCTAAATACAAGGTAATTTAATTATTCCTGTTCAGCTCATCAGTGCTCACAGGGTTCTTAGAGATTTCTGATTTCAAGCTTTTCAATTCCTTGGGAGGAAATTGTGAACAATCATCCTGCAAAAGCTCTTGCCAGTCTAGTGAGTGAAAGGCTAGCTAACCCTGGCTAGGAGTAAAGGAAGAAAGGCTATTAAAATAAACTAACCTGAGTTTAGGAACTGTTAGGCAAATCTGGATCACCTGTGACTGGACATGCATCTAAAAATCTTAGGGTTTGTGGGGTTTGTCTTTGGTTTGGTTTTTTTTTCTGGGGGGGTGGAGTGGGTGTTTGGAGTGTTTGTTTGGTGGCTGGGGTTTTTTGGTGGTGGTGGGTTTTTGGTTGGTTGTTCGGGTGGTTTTTTTGCTTAGCAGCAAAAACTGAAGTGAAATAGTCTGTAAGGTACTACAGGAAAAAGATTTATTTTGGCTGCATAGAAGAGAAAAGGGAATTTATTCCCTATATAACCCACAACATGAGAAATTATTTTCTTACTTAGGAAAAGGCATAAATGGATGTGGCTTTCTGAAGTGAATAATAAACTAATCTAGCATTTTTAGCTCACAAATCGTATATTCCCAATAGTACGCATAGTCCCAAAAGGAAAATGGGAGATTTTGCTAATTTTATTTTACCAAGTTGCTTTTGTTATCTATGTTTATGATCATACCTAAACATTCTTGCAAAAATGTTACCTTTCATCTCTACTTTTTGTACTGTGACCACTTGATATTTTTGTCTAAATCTTTTGTATATTCATAACAAAGAAATTAACATCTGCTTTTCTATGTAGCAGTATGTGACCTCTACTAACAATTATAAACAGAAATTATATTTTCAGTCTGTTTTTTAAAATTAATTCTTTTTGAAGGAAGAAAAAGATAACATATATTTGTAAATATAAAAACATGCTTGATAAATGTTTTGGTTATATTTTTCTTATATTTGTGGTTTCAATTTAGGTTTGCCATATTTAGATAAAAATATGCACAATTTTCCTTTGGATTTACTTTTTCAAATCACACAGCATGTCTCTGTTCTTAAGTCAGTGTGCTTTGTCATACAAAAATATTCATTCACTCTGAATTAATGTTCAACTTAATTTTATAATAGGGAATTGGTCTCATAGGGCCCTATACCACTATTACATATGCAGTAATTTTTTAGTCATAGAAAAAAGACGTGTTATGTGGCTGAACTTTTCAGATTACACAGTCCTACAGTTATACTGACAACAATACTGTTTGCATTTAAATAGTGAAGAGCTGTATAACATCCTGAAACTGAACAATATCCGTGAACTTCAACTGATTCCGAAATCTGTTGGTTGTATAGTCTGCGGCCAGATTTTCTAAACCTGCAACATATTTAGGCACCTGAATTTAACCTGATTTCAGAAGTGCTAAACTCCCGTGCCTGATGATGTCAATGAAAGATGCAGATATACAGCATTTCAAAAACTGAACTGGTTTTGTGCATGTGTCTAAAGTAAAGTATTAGGAATCTCATTTTAGTTGTATGTTAGGCTTTAAATTAACTCCCATTCGTACTGACTGTCCATGTAAGTATCACAGCTTCTCAGGCAAGTGATAATTTATGTTCATGGTGTATGTGAGGGGTATGGGTCTGTATTACATTGTTTTGTGGTGTGGGGGTGAAAGGCAGAGCCCCATTTTTCTCACAAAGTCAAATTTGTTGGAGTTCAGGGCTCAGAATGAGCACTGGCATAGTTTTGTGATACAGAAACAGTATTGCTACAATTTTGACTGTGAGGGTGTGGGACAGGTGTAATGCTAATGTACTTTGTGCCATCCCTGTGCTTTAATTAAACAAAATTAATTTCTTTGTGATTCCACTGTGTGGTTCATTTTCCATAGAGTACTCATGGTGGTGAGGGGAAGGAGGGAATGGAGGGCAGCATCCCAGGGGATTGGTGATGTTCCACAGCTGTAGATAAGAGGGTTTAGAAGTTGTATAAAACAAACAGCCAGGCCAGTAAAACAGCATTAATTCCTTAAATGCACCTTTCTATAAAGTATATGACTTGTGAAGGATGTCTTAAAAGACTGAGAATAAATGGCATACATTTTTAATATAATTATGTAAACTAAAATAAATATTTTACATTTATTATGCATAATAAAATAATTAGACAACATTCTGTAAGGGATTATGGCATCTGAAATTCCAACTGCAGAAGGATTCATTGCATATTTTCAGCAGCAGCAGCAGCATGACTTAGGGGGAGTGACTCCACAGGGGCTACTTTTCTTTTTTTGGACAGCATCCCTAGGGAGTTCCTATTTCCCTCTGACTTATAGTATCTGTTCATAGGTTGTAAAGACCAGTTTATAATACGCTCCAGGATTTGCACCTAAGTCATAAGAATGTGCAAAGTAAGTGTTTTCTCTCTGTTTATTTTGGTGAATTTAATAACCTTTAGTTGTCTTGGTATGATTGCATCAGCTGTGCACTATTCCCTATATCAAGAATAACTAGGGACTACTTTAAATGCTGAGGTAACAATATGTACTTATTCACAGCAAAACTGAAAGCCTGTTAAGGCAACTTCTACATAAAATGATAAAACAGTGTATTTATCATTAAAATGTTGACATTCATACGCTCTTGGTAACCAGTGAAATTTAATATGCTTGTATAGGAAATAACTAGGTTATACAACTGTATGGAACATTAGGCTGATGGGGACTCCAAGAGACAAGCACCACTGCACTATGGAAAACCACTTCTTTATATATATCACAAAGGCAGAATTACTAAAGAAAGTGCATATACTTTGTACTAATAAGAAATTGCTAAGTACAATAATGTATGCATGTGATAAAGCAAACTGGGCTTTCAGGAAGCACTTGAGCTTCTGTTGTGACCAGCAGCAGGAGCTGAGGATATCCGGTGTCTTGTGCTAGCAGAATTATAAACAAATGAAGATAGAAGTTTGGAGAGATATTTTGTCAGTGCATGGGCATAGTTCCCAGATGCAAACTCCTCAGAATATTATTCAGCTCTTAGTTTTTAATAAACATTCAGACAAAATATTCGCTAATATTTCTATTAATCTGGAATAAATTATGCTGTAGTATTTTAGTCTATAAAAGAAAAATAATCTGAAACACTTTAATCGTTCCAGTGAATACATGGCATACAAAAGGGTTAGTATTATTCTCTTTATGTTGTTTCTGTTGCTTAATAAAACTTATTATTATTTCACCTGTTATAGCAAATAGTTCATATGGTAAACTCATCTTAAAAATATGCAATGAGATAGTGCAAAATATGGATCAGCTGTCACATTAACCAAGAGACTTGACTCCACAGGTAGTTCCTAACGTTCAGAAACTTGTAGAACCAGAGAGCACACAGTGATATGGCCCTTGCTGGGAGATGTTTATTCTCTCTGCACTGACAGAAATCCAGTCTCTGCAATTTTTGAGAATTGTGGTGGCAGCAGCATACAGAACTTATCTCCCTCTCTCATAGTTCTCTCTGTCCTTCCTGTCAGATGCCAAGTCACTGCATGGACTACTTAAGAGAACGTATGCTTATTAGAAAACATGATTGTTTCTTAAAAAGAGACACATAAGTACGTGCACAAACAAACATATTGGTGTATGTAAACTTAATGACTAGGGTCCACAAGGAGATTGCCCTGTTAAGAGGCTTTTGCACAGTATGCAATAGTATCATCACTTTGTAAAATCTTTTCCATATTCTTAACTAATAGCATAGTAAATGCACTGTACTTCATAGAAGGGTACTATGGATTTTTATTTATTTTAATGGATAATACTTACTCCTTATTATATGGAAATCCATCAATAATTCCATGAATGTTGGTAACTCAAGCATTTTTTTGTTTTGTTTTTTCTTCCTTATTTCTATTTATTTATTTATTGTTGGTTTCCACTTTTTTTTTCTTGTGGTCACTCTAAGTAGAGGAATGAAAAGTTGTCTTTATAATTCAATGAATTATTCTAATTTTCTAATAATAGAATCTGTTATTCTAATGCTAATACTGAACACTGGACTTGGGACTTTAAGGATCTACCCAAGTATCTTCAAGCCGGTGCTGCAATTGCAAGCATTGATAATACTCTTCTAGCCTCATTTTGGATTGAATCCTTTGAACGACAACTTTTAAATGATGTATTTAAGCCTAAATGTCATGCTAAATTTTTCAGGGGTAACCACTGAGTTTAATGTTACTGAAACATGCAGTCATCTTGATATCAATGTAAAAATATCTATATAGTTTTAACTTCTGACAGTTTCTCTTTGTTGCAGCCTGTTGGGACTCTAGCTTAGCACTCCATCAGTTTGTTCACACTTTGATTTAAGTTCTACAAAAACATTTTCGGGTTCCTGATTTCTTGCAGTAGTTAGTGTCTTCTGCTCGCTGTTCAGTCTGGGCTTTGTCCCTAAACTTTTCTTCTTATGCAGCCTCTCTCCTGCTGTACCGGTGCTCTTTTTTTGGATTCGAGTCCAACACACTTAATGCAAAACCTGAATATCTGGTGTTTAGGAAATATGAATAAGACCAATTCATGCAGTGGACAGATTAATGTAACTAATGTCTTAATTGTCTTATGACATTTTATCTTCTTCCTGTCCTCACACTTCTTTTTTCCTATCACATGCAATCAACACAGTCTTATCTATTCCTCTTTCTTAAGGAGCATAAATGTTATAGTAAATATACCTATATTTATTTTTAATATATAATAAATTAACGTTTATAAATCTGGAACACCAGCATATATTTCAAACTAAAATAATCTTAAGTAGGTTGTATTTTGATAGTAAATAAAATCTTAGTATTAACCTTAAGATGAATGGCAAGGCTATGGTCTAAACATAGCTTTTAGTAACAAAAAAGACTTGCAATTTCCTGTTCTTACAGTGCTTCTGATAAAAATGTACAATGAAGATCTTTTATGTCTACAAATAATTTTTCATTTGTTGGAATAGTTTGATCTAAAAATAGTCATTGGCATAATTGCTTGATTCATATGACCATCTTAGGTAAAAAGTAGTTTAAGAAAAGGCTAAAGTGACTATATATGTTTTCTTTGCTCTTACCTGTTAACACAGAATAAAAAATAAATGTTTGTTTCTTTTACCACTCTTTAATCCCTATTCCAGTCATCATAAAAGAGCCAAAGCTATCTTTGGGGCTGGTCAAATCTACAAGCAATTATTATTATTGCTAACTACCTGGCTGATAGCAGTCTGAAAATATTTTGGTGGTGTGCAGGCCTTCAGGATGAGATTAATGGACAATAGCCGTCTGTATTACGTGTGGTTTATTCTCCAGGCAATATGGCTACTACCATGTAAGAAAGTTTATGTAATAATGCTGTCTTTGTGACAATCTTCCCTATTTCTCCTTCCTATGTGACATAGAAAATAGGTTAAAATGTTGGGAAGTGACAGAAAACAAATTCAGTTCAGAAGAAGTTCTAGAAAGAGGTGTCGCCTAGTGCAAAGGACAAAAAGGGAAAAGGTTTTCTCCCTTTACAACTGATGAAAATAAGAAAAAGAAAAGAATTGCTGAATAGCAGGTAAAGGAAGGAAAGAAAGAAAAAACTTTTCTGTTTGAGAACAGCTTGCTACTGAGATACTTCTAATGCATTAGAATTGGTGAGCAATTTTCCAGATAAATATGGCTCCTGGTTTATTGAAGCTAAATAACATCGCTTGCACATTCCAACAAAGTTGTCTTTGTGTGACAGCTTCTGCCCAAATTCCCCTGGAGCGGTACATTGGGGCATTTTGGGAACAGAGGTACTAAAGCCTCTGCCTCCACAATGAGGCTCCCTGCCTCAAAAGTGGAAGCTGTGGGTTTGATCCACCAGGCCTGCACCTTTGCGGTGTGGCTGGAAGGTGTTTTCCAGGGGCCACAATACAATGAATGAGGCTCTGGGACTAGTCAGCACCTGGGGTTTAGGAGGCTCGTGCTCCTGGCTACTCTCCTCACCAGTGTGGTGGGGAACCCCTACAGGCTTAAAGCCCATCTCCAAGACCTCCAGCACACTAGACAATCTGCTCTGGAGGCAGAGGCATCAGAGATTTGGGAGCTCAGTTCCTGGGACCCATGGGGTCCAAGCTGCTGCTTAAGCTTGGCCAGTAGAAGCTGTGGTAGGAAGAAGGAGAGCTTGTCCAAAGATTTCATGTGCCTTGCAGCTCTCCATACTATCAGTCACCTTTTTTCTTTCCTGAGCTGCTGCATGAAGACAGTGTTCCCCACAGGAAAATGTGGTGTAGGGAAGACAGGCCATTTGGTATGCAACAGCTTGCCTTCCCTAAAACCATTTTGCAGACTCTGTTGTATGATACTGTACTTCATTCTCTGAAGTCATGGATTAGGGATGTATTTCACTTGAGATTTCCTTAACAAAGAGACAGTCTAGAAGGAGCCTGCTGTCCAAGTAATTTAAGTTGCTTGTTACAACTATATTGTCCCTGATTGGGATGGTGTTTGTGGTTATGCTAGGCCTGTTTAGGTTTGAATAGCAGATGTAGATATTGCTGAGACTTCTTAGGGACTTGCTTTGTAAAAGCCAGCACATAAAGCCCTTAGTTTTGTTATTGCAAGTGATGGAGTGCAGCACTGGTATTGTCAGTGTTCTTTTTTTCTCTTTATCTTTTTTTTTTTAAACCACTTTTTTAAAAAAAAAAATCTCAAGAGCTGTTTCCAGTTTTCTTTCTATCTATTAAAAATGTTAAAAGCGGTGGTAATAGCATTAAATTTGTTTACTATATTAGGGTTTTTTAGCTTTTATCTTTAAGCTGTTGCATATTACATGTACCTGAATTTTATGCTGTATTTTTAAATACATTATTTTAATAATGGAAAAAATAAAGGAAAAAAACAGTGTCCAAAATATGTATGAAAAAGGTTGTTCTGCATTCTTGGATGCCTTGAGTCAAAGCTACTGTTTCTTGTTTTCCATCCTCAGATAAAAGATGAGGTCTGTACAGCACTCCTCATCTTCCCCTCACAGGTTATACGTGCTGGGGCTTAGTGTGCCAGGTGAAACAAGCTGGTGCAATGCTGTTCTCCTTCCTCCTACCCATGAGCTGGGGGACTGAAGTGAAGACATTCCTCAATATTTTCTACCTCCTTCTGTAAATGAACTGAAACAGGGAGATAGTGGGAACTGAGAGGGATAGGAAATAGCTGCTGCTGTTCATAGCCTGAGAACAAATTGATTATTCTTCCTGAAGTGAAGAGGGGGTTCCAAAGCGATTTTTGACTCTTAAAGACTGCCCAGATCTCCCTGGTGCTCCCAGGGTTGGTAGCACAGCTGCACGTTGCTCTGTGCCTCAGGCCAGCTGACCTCTAGTCCTGTTTTGGTTTGGTTTTCCTTCTGCTTAGGCAAAATGCCCAGCTTGCCATGATTCCTAGAATATATGCGTATTTTAAAATAATGCTTTAAAGGAACACTGATGTTCTCCAGCATTGCTATCATTTTATATTTTAAGTGATGTTATCATTTAAAAAACACACAACTAGAAACTCTGCAGTTCAGAATACTGTAAAATTATTTCTGTTTTAATCCTATAAATACATCGAGTGGTTCTAGTGACATCATAAACTGTCTGAACATAATCCTAGTAATTCATTGTGATATTACTGGTACCCCTTAAAATATAGTATTTATAGCTTTATATTTGTAACTTCAGTGCACTCTCCTTTAATCCCTGTTGAAGATAATTATGGTTTCTCTCTAACAACTGTAGTCGAGGACATAATTTGTTCTGCTAGAAATCCCATGTGGAATGTCTTCCCATGCTGAACTTCCTCAAAACATTTCTGTTGAAATTTTACACGCACAGTCTACAGGGCAAACAGTACTTAATACAGTTGTAGAAGGTACTGTGATTATCAAAATGAATGAAGTTTTGATGACTTTTCATTAGAAAAATATGTACTTTATACATTGTTTTGTTAACAAGCTTTCAGTAAAATGCAGAGAACCATTTCCAAGGGCAAATTTTGGAGATATCTTCTATGAGTATTTTAACATACAAAAACCTATTAGTAATTTGTTTTCTTTTCAGGAAGTAGGTGTGTCTTTAGTTCAAAAAGGCAATTTTTATAAATCAGTTGATGAGGATTGATTTTTAGCCTGATGTTCCTAACTTATTCTGAGACTTACACCAGCCCATCCATCCATCTTCTGTCAGTCTCTTTAATAACTTTTTAAGCTGTTGGCCAGTTTCGGTCAAAACTGACACCGTGTAGTAGTTGCTAAGATAATTTAAGTTCCTACATGTTTCCTGAAAGAGGTGGATGAGAAGAGGAGGGTGTGTGTGTGTGTGGAAATAATCAGTGAGGAACAGGCAGGCGAAATTAAGCTCTTAATGCATTCCTCTCTCTTACAACCATCCAGTGTATTGTTCCAGCCCCACCACCCAGCACAGCTAGTTTTTCTTGCCTGATGGGAGTATCTTGAAAGACACGTTGGGGAGCTGTTGCTACTGTGTTGAGAGATTTAGTGAACAGGGCAAGAACCCATAGAAAACCATGCTTCAGTTGGTACAGTGCTCATGCATCAATGTTTCTGGGTCCCAAATTAACTGTTTGTTGCAAGTTGTCAGGACAGTTCATTTTAAAAGTTAAAACTTGAAAGGTATTTTTAAGGATAAAGCACACCCAGCTATCCATATTTTTCTTTAGAAAAGAGATTTTCTGGAACTGATTTGTTACCCCTTATATGAGAGCAGTCATTTCTTTGTCAGTGAATAGGAAGAAGCTTCCCATTATGGAGAGATTATTCCACAAGTGATTTCTTTGGCATTTCTTCTGTTTTCTTTAGGACATTTACTAATGAACTGTGACATAATGCATAGGTCTAGATAGATGTATTTACGTGAGGAAAAGAAGCAAAGTTTGAACAAAGACTAAGTTCTTTTTACATGCTTTTAGTGATACTGAGCATCCACGAATTCTCATCTCGCATGGGGTCCAGTCACTCTGTACCTATTTGGAATTCAGCCTTGTCATTTAGGTGACTAAATGTGACTTTCATCACATTTTAATTTGAATTTTAATTACACAGCCTTTAAGATTTTGATCAGCACTAATAAATTATAGCACAGTCATCTTATACGGTATTTAGCTGATTGATTTTTGCATGCTAAAATGTAGTCATTTTGAGGAGCAATAAAAATACTTTCAAGTAGAAGAAAGGTTTCAAAGATAAAGGAATTTGTACCAGATTTGTTCAAGTCAGTGTCAGACCAGAGAGGGAAGACCTAAATCTGAGCCCTTGCAAGGGCAAAGCAGGTGGTTACTATCAAATAGCAATATCAAATCAGGGAAATCAGCCCAATCAAGGCCTTTGAGTGCAGCTTTTGGGAACTGCTGTCTGTTGCCTGGTGGTGGTGCAAGAGGTGAGAGATGAGTATATGGTATTGGGTGACACTTGCTCTCTTAGTGCTCTAGGTTGCAGAAGTGTATTCTGAAAAGCAGATACAGCATTTGTTTGTTCCGAGTTCTTATCCACCTGCATCTGTTCATGGCTTCCTCCTTTATGTTCGTATTTCTTTTCCCTCAGAACAGTACAACATAATATCAGGAGAATTTTTTTTTTAATTTTTTTTTTTGCCTGCTCTGAATGGCCCATTTTTAGATTCAGTTCACCAGTAGCATGGCAGGACTATTGTAACAGGAAGGATTATAACTAAGTCCCTCTCCATCTAAGTGTGTCTGCTCCACAGCTCAGTTGGAAGTCAGCTCTCGCTGTCGGGATAATGTGTACTGTTATGGGTTCGAAACTATGAAACAAAAATAAAGACAGTGGATAAAGTCCTGGCCCCCCTGATGTTAATCACATCACCTCCACGTCCTCAGTGAAGCAACGATTTTCCACTTGTCATGAAGTACTTGCTTCTTAGGAGAGAAATGGAAAGCCAGGGAATTTGCAACACCTTTCACAAGACTTTGTATCCTGAACAGTAAAAAAGTTACACTGGGCAAGTAGGTTGTGGGATCAACTACCCAGATACCTCTAGTTTCCACTCAGCTTTGCAGAGAGGATCCTGATCTAAATCATGCCCCAAACCCCTGTCTAAATACAAAAGCAGCTACTCCTTCAGGAGTTTCTATTTTTCAGTTCCCTCTCTACTGAGTCTGCAAGTTCTTGCACAACTAAGTGAAATTACTGAGGTGTGCTCAGAATTCCTTGTGCTGGGGAGATGGGTATTTTGGCCTCAAGACTTTTTGGTACACCTTTTAGGTGAACAGGATCTTATTCCTGTATTTTGCGGTATTCATTAGAGGCCTGAATATTTGGCAAGTCAGGATTCATTCAATTAATAATGGCAGTGCTGCCTGCAGCCTGATTCTAGTTGTTGTTTAGAATTCTGAGCTAAAAGGGCACAGGACAGGGTTTTGGGACCCTGTCTGGATTTTCTAGGAAAGTTATATGGGGAACATCACTGAAAACAGAAGAACAATTCTGAAAATTGGCATTAGATCTGCTTTTGGCTCCTGATGGTTCCTCATTGTCCATTGGCAAGGTTTCAAGAAGAAAGGATATGTGCAAGATATTTAATGCCACCTCTTACAGTTTCCTGGGACACAGGAGAACAGGATTCAGCCCTTCTCAAAATAAGGGTAGCCCAAAACTCAGGAGTTCTACTTCCTAGAACAGTGCCTTAATTTCTAGAAAGTTTGGGACACGAGTTTTCCTTTTCCTGAGCAAATGAGAGCTCCTGATGTTTCATCTTGGCTACTTACACTTTCTTTAGATAAAGCAGACAATTTAAGCAAATCTTGAGATGTACGTTAGTTCTTTCTTATCTCCATATCGTGGTTTAACCCCAGCCAGCAACCAAGCACCACACAGCTGCTTACTCACCTGCCCTGTGTTGGGATGGAGGGGGGAGAATCAGAAGAGTAAAAGTGATAAAACATGTGGGTTGAGATAAAGACAGTTTAATAAGTAAAGTAAAAGCCACATGCACGAGCAAAGCAAAACAAGGAAATTATTCACTACTTCCCATCGGCAGGTGGGTGTTCAGCCATCTCCAGGAAAGCAGAGCTCCATCACGTCTAATGGTGGTGTGGTTTAACCGCAGCCAGCAGCCAGGCCCCACGCAGCCATTTGCTCACTCCCTTTCAGCCAGGGGGATGGGGAGGAGAATTGGAAAGGAATGTAAAACTCAAGGGTTGAAATAAGAACAGTTTAATAGGTAAAGCAAAAGCTGCACATGCAAGCAAAGCAAAGCAAGGAATTCATTCACTACCCCACCAGCAGGCAGGTGTTCAGCCATCCCCAGGAGAGCAGGGCTACATCACATGTGACAATTGCTCAGGAAGGCAAATGCCATTGTGCCAGATGTCTTCCCCCTTCCTTCTTCTTCCCCCAGCTTATATACTCAGCATGATGTCATATGGTATGGAATATCCCTTGGCTAATTTGGGTCACCTGTCCTGGCTGTGCCCCCTCCCAATGTCCCGTGCCCCTCCAGCCCTCTCGCTGGCAGGGCCCAAAACCCAAAAAGTCCTTGACTTAGTATAAACATCATCCAGCAACAAGTATAAACATCCTGTTTTATGTGCTGTCAATATTGTTCTCACACCAAATCCAAAACACAGCGCTGCACCAGCCACTAAGAAGAAAATTAACTCTGTCCCAGCTGAAGCCGGGACACTCCACTGATTGTATTGAGAATTTGAATGGTTGTGGAGGACAAACTAGGTTGCCTTCTAGTACTGTTGTGCCAAACAGTGCACCTAAATGAGACAGAAGCTTATTTCTACCCTGTTTTACTGATATCCTGTCTTCCAAGCCTATTGCTACTCTATTTGACTATTTTTCTGCTTAT
Organism: Falco cherrug; assembly: GCF_023634085.1. Classification (NCBI taxonomy): domain Eukaryota; kingdom Metazoa; phylum Chordata; class Aves; order Falconiformes; family Falconidae; genus Falco; species Falco cherrug. The sequence continues at coordinate 69,257,653 of NC_073699.1, forward strand.
TATATCCCTTTCTGTGCTTAGATTGTAATTTTTCTGAGGCCAAGATGGATTTTTCTGTTGTTCCTCCATGCAGCAAGTAGCATAACGTCATTCTGTCATGATGTCCTCTGAAGTCAATATGCTGTGCAGCAGAACATACCAGCTTGCTTGGAACCATTTTTTGCATCGTAAACATAGGATTGCATTTCACTTTAGGAGTATAGGAAAGCCTGTACCCTTATGGTGAAACCTTACTATTGCCAAGACTGTGATGTTATTTAGTGGCTAAAACCTCAAAGAAGCTTGAACAGCTGGGAGCTTGCATTCAACTGAAGTGCAATGTCAGTGCCTAATTCTCATAGTCTCCTTAGAAAATCCCATCTCTCATTTCTAGGCCTAGTAATCCAATACCTTTCACGAGAACTAAATGCATATAAATAGAATTTTTCAAATACATGTGCAGTCTTAAGTGTCATCGGGATCAGCTGTGGCCATTTTAGTCTGGCTTTGTTTTTAAACCTAACCTTCAAATATGTGTGTGTGTAAATGCATTTCTGGGTGCATTTTCTCTTGTTTTGTTTTTCCTGAGATTGTGTCATTTTTATATAGCTGAAGAAGGGGTTGTACTGGAAGCAATGCATCTTGGAATGCAAGTGAAACTATTTAGATGCTTTTCTTTAAAGCACAGACTCTTGATCTGTAACCATCCCATATTTAGAAAGAAAGGATATCAAGATACTATAAGCTATATTCTTCTCTTGGTATTCACTTCATGTTAGTAAGCTGCTGTTCTGTAAACTCTTGGAAATAGCCCTGGAACGTACAGGCTACTTCCATCCCAGCAGCAAAAAAGAAAGATTTGTATATATTTGATAACAAAAAGGAAACAAATACTTATATATAGCTTTCTTCCTAAATTTCTATTATTTACTTAATTTATGTTTACTTTTTGGAAAATACTTGGATTATTTATAATAGTTATACAGTAAACTTTTGTGGCCTTTAAAAAGGTATGTGGATTAATGACTTCTCAAAGAATTGTTTTACAAGAGTACTGTGATATTTTTAGAATGACTGCTTAGTTAAAATAGTCACGAAGGGCATGTTATTCACGTAGGCATCTTTTGAACAAAACCTATGTATTTTTTCATTTATGCATTCTGTCTTGATTCAGTAATGTACCTTTGTATACGGACATATAACATTAAGCCTATGAATAGGTCCAGTTGCTCTAAAGTTAGTTGTGTTCCCTAGAATATCATACTGAATTAGCCCTGTAAGGACTGTATTACTGTGACGCAAAATAGATTCAAAGGAATCATTTGGGTTTATATAAAAGGTGAGGAGTGCAGGGTTTTTTTTGGTGGGGATTTTTTTTTTTTAGTTTAAGAGTGGAATATATGTTTTCTTTAGCTGTAAAAGCACAATCAAGGCAACATGATAAGTGAGTCAGTGTTGTAAAAGTAAAACTAATTTTGCCTTCACTCACATGAGCTATAGAAGGAGGAAGCTTTATTGTCCCTGGGAAGGTGATAAGGCAGAGTAATTGTATATTATACTGTCCTGGAACATCTGCCTGAAGACTGTTGGAGCAATTCATCTATCATGGACGATACAGCATGTTTTGTCTTTCTGCTTTAACCCATCCCCACTGCTGGCCTGCACGAAGGTTTTGATAGGGACTGTGCCTGGGCTGGGGCTCACATTAATCAGTCCCCTTGTTCAACACTCCAGCTGACATAATTACAACCTGCGCACAGCAGTTATTCAAGTTGAGTCCTTGTCACTCGTGGTGCGAAACTACACAGCTCAGATCCCGAAGGAGATTGCCTTATCACACAGAACAAGGGCTCACAGGAGTTGAAGAGAATAGAAATGGGAAAATGTCTTCCGGGAGTACTATATATTCCTTTAAAATAAGACATTTGAGAGACTTACAAGGGACAAAGAGAAGCATTGTGCAAGGTCTGAAATGAACAGGTTATTATTTTTAAAAGGATTACACAGGCCATTTTTGTGAAATGGACATGGATTATTAAATAAATTCAGTGGTCTCTCTCTCTTATCATTCAGTGACTCTGCCCTATTAGTTTTCTTCAGAAGTGATAAAATAGTTTTTGACTTGTATAAGCTTTAAGTATCTCTCAGTAGAAATCATCAGAACACAACTAATAAAAGTGCACATATTATACCAGTAAAATTGGAACACACATAAGGGAAGATCTGCAAGGATCAGAGTTAAGGGTGAAGGAAGAAGCATGCAAAAGGGCTTTCAAAGATGAACAAGTTCATTAGTTTCTGCTGTAGCATGATACAGAAATGTGAAAGATGAAGCCAAAGAACAAGTTTCATATTTTACCATTTTTCCCTCTTTTCATGTTAACCCTCTGCGGGGAAAAAAAGACAATTCCGTAACACCATTTATACTAAATGAAAAAGGTTTATTTTTGTGTAATAAGATGAGGTTTGTTTTCAGGTGGGTTTGTGGGTGTGTTTTTTCCTTAAGACAGAACCTTTGTGTACATGATCATGGGATAATTTATTTAGCATTGCTCTATAAAATTCCTCAATATGACAGAATTTCATTGGCATTCAGAAGGCTTTTCCCTGGTGTTTAAATTTTTGTCTTCTTGGGTACTAGATCAGCTTTTTGAAGCAATACCATTCAGGTAGTTCCTATTATTCTTAATCAGTAGCCCTGATTTCTCATCTAAATTAAAATACTGTGTCTGATATTTAGACATTATTGTTTATAGTTGAAAAAATAGTAATAATTTATCTGTTCTGAGTGGTTGCATTTTAAGTGAATACTTTTACAAAACAGCTTATCTGGGACTTTGGATAGAGTGAAGCAGAAGTGCTAGAAGGTATCTTATACATTTTACTCTGCATATATGCACTAGGTTGTGCTTTCATTCAACAGTATTCCATTTCATTATCTCTTGCTGAAGTACACAGCACATTGAACTTTGTATGTAGGTCTACTGTGAAAATCTAGCTACATGAAAACTGCAATTTCTTACTGAGCAGCAGGGCGTCCTTGTAGGCAAATATACTCTTGCAGGAACCAAAATTAAGTTTTGCTTGCTCCCTACTCTTAAAACCAGTTCTCCTGGGGTGAATGATGACTGTGAAGTAAGCTCAAAGTACAGAGCCAAATGCTGCATTTACTTATATTTGTGCAGACAATGGCATTATGAGGACATAATCTGACGAGAATGATGTTTCTCCGATATATACTTTCAAGGCAGATTTTAGATCGGATAATCAATCATACCTCCAACAAAAGAACCGAATTTGACTTTCAGAACCTAAAATGGTTTTGCAGTATTGACAGCCAGGAAGAATATATTTTAATTTGCAGACTGAACAAATTTCCATGACATCATGGAAACACAATAAATGTCTGACCTCACAATGACATTCTTCAGACTTAAACTGTACTTTTTGTAGAGTTTGAGACCAGAAAAAGCCTTAAGCTCAGCTAGTCTGACCTTCTACATAAAACAAGCTGCATAGTTTTTTTCCAGTTTGCTCTGTTCTGAGCTTCTTGTATTTGACTGAATTTTGTCATCTAGAAAGACTTTCAGGTTTGATCTGAAAGTGCTGAAGAAATTGTGCTTTATTTCTCATTAGAATTGGACTGCAACTTGTTGCCATTGCTTTGGAATTTGTTACAGGTTTTCTCTAAGTGAAGGTGTCCCTTAATCACACATTTATGCACTGTTAAAGTTGCTCATGCCCCAAGCTCAAGTGTAATAAGCCAAACAGAGTGGTTTGGTCCCTGCCCTGTATCCCATCCTGTCCCCCGTCGTTGTCTCCCCCCCAGCTTATATTTCTATTTGTAATAATTTTGTGGATGTTTGTTTACTTTTTTAAATGTAGGCAGTAATACAGGAAGTAGATATTCTAGAATTAGTTTCTCCAGTGTCACATTACATCTTTACAGTTGCTTGCTACTTCCTTGCTTATACATCTAAAGATGACATGGGACCTTTCTGCTTATAGCATCACACTGGAAGCTCACATTAAACAGCTGGTCACTAATCCCTAAGTCATTTTCAGTGTCACAGTTCTTCACTGTGTTCTTGCATTCTGGAAGTTTCTTGCATGTGTTGTGCAAAGGTGGGAGACCTAATATGTTTTGATTGAACAGGCCTAGCTTGTGCAACTGCTCTGTATGACTGCAGTGTCATCATTATTAATCATGCTACCAATTACAGTGTCATCTGCAAATTTTATTAGCAGGGTTTTTATATGTACTTTCGGCATGCATAACAAAAGTGAATCTTTCAGACAATTAATGCTTATTGCATTGATAAATTGGAACATTTGAAATGAGGAAGAAAATGGCCAGCTCTTTTTGTGTGTGGGGGTGGGGCTGGGATAGGGCAGTGTATTAACATTAAAAAAAACTACTCTGAGCAGCGATCGTACAGACCACTGTGCCCTGGGTATAAATCCAGGCTGCAAAGCAACAGGATCTGCCCTCTAGGGAGCTGTGTTGTCACTAAAATGGCTGAAGGAACTGACACAAAGGCCAGTTGGAAGAAGTATCATCTGCATCTGAGATTGACAGGCAGCCTTTAGGGTCTGTTGCTATCATTTCTGACTCCAGCAACATTAGGAGTCCAGTTTCATCTTACACAGCCTATAGACTCCACACCCTTTCTTAGGCTCCATCTGCACTTTTATATTTGTGAAAATACTTTATGGGTTCCCAAGGATATACAAACAGACTCTACAGAATTGTTTGGTTACTTTATGTGGTCATTAAAAGAAGTACAATAGGGGGAAAAAATGATGTTGAAAGGAAATGTGTGTCTTCAATTAAATTCACCCTAGCTTTTTTTAAAAAATGGATGCTTTCCATGGCCTCATTTCAGCAAGGTATTTGATCATGTACATAAATTTAAGCTTGTGAGTCATTCTTTTGAAGTCAATGGGGCTGCTTGTACTTAAGCTGCACAAGTACGTAAGTACCTTGCTAAATCAGGGCCTATGGTACTTAAAGCCCAGTCTCCATCCTTACACCACTGCAGAGATGCTGTTTCTCAGACCAACTTCTCTTTTATGCCATCTGCTCCAACACGAAAGGAAAGGGGGAGGGAGGAAGCCCATGAACAATGGAGTGATTATTCTCAGTTACCGTGAAATAGATGAACTCCACCTGCTATTTCTGCCACTTAAACCTTGGCTGACACGGTGCAGCAGTGCACTATGCACAGCAGACCTCTGCATCCCTCATGCTGCAGGCATGTGATTCCACAGGGCCCTTGAGCCAGGCTATTACAGAGCCCACTGCCTGCAAGGGAAGTGGAAGCCAGGAGTTCAAGCAAATGTTATGGAGAGTTTTGAGTAGCAAGTCAGTCCTGCGAAAAAGGGGGGGGGGGGGGGGGGGTGTTTGATTTTTTTTTCTTCTGTAGTCAGTAGAAGGAGTAACTGAGGCTCTCTCCAAAGAGCTACCTGGGCAGACTCAGAAGCTGAGCAGCCCAGCTCTGCACATCTCCAGGGGTAGTGGGGACCACAGCACAGGTAGAGAGCTAAGGCACATCTCCCTGCCTTTCTGTACCCTATCCACCTGCTCCTCCCAAGTCTACTAGTTTGGAAATAATTTGCAGGTTTCTGTCTAAAAATTTCCTCTTTATTTCTTTCTCTTCCTGTAGAAAGCAGGATTAATGGAAGCATTAAAGGCAGGAAGCCATTAGTTCCTTGGAATCAGATTTTTATTTTTTTTCTGTAAAAATCACGTTTTTTTATGTTGTGAACTAAACTTTTTTGTTTGTTTGTTTGAGAAAAATATTCTGACTGAAAATTCATGAGTCTATCTAGATGGTTCACTGGTTTTATACTTTGGTTGTTGTTCACTGTGCAGGGTTGTAACCAGCTTCACAGATTCCTCAGATATAAACAAGACTAGAGTACATCACTTCTTATTTCCCTTCAGAATTTCCAGTTACCCTGAATTTGTCTTTAGAAGCATGGATTTTGGCTATTGTAATCAACTCGTTTCACACGTATTTGTAATGATAAATTGTTTGAAATTGGGAATTTTTATTCCAATGCATTGTAAATGTAATAGTCCAGATTACAATTTCAGCATGCTAGTCTGCTGAATGGAGCAGAGACACAAGTAGTAATTATCAGTCTTCCATCATTTTCAGTGCTGACGCACAAGTTTTTGCTGCTTCCCTACAGGGCTCTGCTACTTTTTAGCAGCCAGCACTGGACATCTGTCACACATACTGTATGTCATAACAAATAGATCATTAAAGAAAAAAATGCAAAGCTAAAAATGTAGAAAAGCAGGAAACATTACGATTATTATCCCTGGGTGTTACTATAATACTGTCAGAATAAGTCCCAAATACATTTTTGTTATTTTCTTTGTGAAACTGACTATATCATAAAATCTCATTAAAACATGTAAATGCAGTGTATTCTTTTATGGGCGACTTCATATTTTCTGAGTGGCAATACATGCAATACATGGTAGTATGTGTAAAATGTGGCAATACATGTGGCCACCAGATTGTCAGGCATGCATTTTTATGACACTGTGGATGTGTGTTTCAGTCAGCTTGGTGTGGTTGGAAAGCATCAGCTGTGGGCAAATGTTCACTGCAGAAACAGCTATAGTGGTAAAGATGATGCTGTCCCCCTGCAGCTCATTGCCACTGTCCACCAGAGGTCTTTAGGAACAGGACAGAGAGATGTTTGCCAGCAGTGACATAGGCAGAACTGAGCTGGCACTGGGTGTGTTGTAGTTGACCTCCTGAGTTCCCATGGAGCTGTATGCTGCTAATTCTGGCAGTAGTATCATAAGTTACTTGATAATTGAGGTCGGACGCAGAGTGCTAGCACTTGTATTCATGTGATTATTCCCCCAGTCATTTAAAACCTAAATAAAAAGTAGGATTTTTGCTTTTAGAGGAAAAGAGCAAGGAAAAAATAACCTAGGTGCTAGTAATAAAGAAGACTGAGAAAATTTACTACATTTCTCATATATCTATATAGATAGATAGATAGATATGCACATGCATATGTTACATATGTGTGTTGATGTATAATAATGCTTACTGGTTTATAATGTTAGTTTCAACACATTTCAGAATATATTTTTCTCCATGATATTTTTCTATTTTTTATTATGTCTTGTGCAATACTGTATTGACCTGTAGCACTGAGGAGGTAAGCCAGTGCTTAAATTTTTAAACTTGTGGTCTGAACTGAGTGCTGGTGGTATATGCAGAATGTGTATAGTGTTGTAGCTAGCTTGCATTAACTGGCAATCAGTTTACTTTAAAAACAGAAATGTAGATAAATCTTGAGTATGCTGGGAAGAATTCTTGCTTGGTTGGTTGGTTTGTCTGGTTTTTTGCTTGGTAGAAGTTGGGCAAAGTGACTGTCATTGTGAAGGTTTTGATTGAATAAGCCTGTTTGTATAATGTAATTATCATAGATTGAGGTATTTGTTTCTTTCCTGTCAAGAAAATATTGCCCATTAGGTTGTTTACCATCAGTCTACTGAATGGTAGTTTTCATACTTTTAATTCAAGTAAGAAATAAAGGCAGGCTAGAAGGGTTGCATTTTGGGAAGCAGTAACATTGAAAAAAAAACCAAACATGAAAGGTCCCTGCATTTAAATGAGTGAACAGGAGCTCTTGGCGCTTTGAGGAGTATCCAGAACTCCCAGAACTCCTGGATGGAACTGGATGGAAAATGCTGAGCACAGGGCAAGTCGTGGCATCCATGTATGCGGCACTGGTGTTCTAGTATTCAAAGCTTAAGGCAATATTTACAATTTAAAAGATGTTAGGAAGAATCTAATGATTTCCCAAAGTGATGTGAAAGGAACTAGGTCTCTGTAGCTCACCCACTAGAGGTCCAGATAGCAGAGGGTTCTTCAGCTGAGGAAAACGTGTTGGAAAGGTAACACTGTCTGTTAACTGGATGCAGAAGTATAAGAAATATGACAGTTTGTAAAAGTGAGAGTCATCAAATATGATTTACCTATTATTTCAATGGATTCTCCATTGCTTTCCATCAGATTTCAGCGTGTCTCTGAAAATCATGTTTTAGTACCAGAAAGAGTTAGGGTTTGAGGAAAGAATCACTGGACAAACTTTTTATGAACTACTATCCATGAAGTCAAGCTAAATGTTCCATGACTTTACGTTTCTAAAAATCTATGGCTCTCCTTTTCTAGTGTTAATTACATTATTGCAGTTTTGATTTAAAGACAGTTTTCCCAGTTAGATGGCATTTTCTTTAAAAACACCTGCAAATTTTTGGTGAATAACTGAGGTTAAGAATCTATGATGATACATATTTCTTTCATGAGAAATTTGCTTTCATCATAGCTGCTTTTATTTCTGGAAGAAAGAATCTGTGGACTTTGCTATTTTACAATCAAAATACTGCAATTTCTGTGTACTTCCTGCAGGCTGCATAGTGGGGTATAAACAGCAGAAGACAATCAAAGTGCTCTCCATATGAGTGTGAACTTGATTCATACTGACGAACAGGGGGAAAACAGACATTTTTTCAATCACTCAGCTGTGTGTGGTTTTATCTTGTAAATAGTGACATCCATGGAGCTGCCCTAAGTCCTTTGGGTTGTATGCATTTCTCTGCAGAAAGGGGTTGTTTGTAGCTAATGTCCTATAGAAAACCTTTTGAAAAAGGTTTATTTTGTGCAAATAAGAGCCCTACAAGATGCTAAAATTTTTAAAACTTAGTGTGCTAGATAATTAACATTTTGCCTCATTTGCACCTCTGAAACCTTCCATTTCCATGTCTTGCAGTAAGCATCTTTCTGAAAATGTCAGGCACTGCGTAATGGAAGTGTTCTAATTTCCCTATTAGTAAAACATCTTAATAAAAATAGGTTGCTTCCTGCTATATTTCATTTAGCTGTTGAATACAATGCTAATGTATACTCATGTACAAAACCCTTAGAAAATATAGAAGCCTTCCTATCTTGGACAGGCAAATTTAGAATTAACAGAAGATGTTTTATGAATTTCTCTTACTTCATGATTTTTATCCAAAATGCCACATAAAAGATGAGGACAGCAAATATCTCTGGCATTAGGCAGTCACAGCTCTGCGGTTAGCTGCTGAATTCAGCTGTTTACGTGGGCTGCTTAAACCAGAGCTGCTGGCTGGGAGAAGGACGTGGTGTGACCCTCTGCATCCAGCTGCAAGGCTGGGGCTGAGCCCCTCTGTGTGGGGAAGGGATGCCCAAATCCCTGCCCTCTTACAGCTTGTAATGCTGGCTGGTGAGACTAGCTGGCTGGGTAAACCCTGCAAGATGGGAGAGAAGAGATGATGGGGGAATAATGACCACAGACAGCACTCACTGTGGGGACCTTCAGGCTGACGATTCCCCACTTGGCACAAATTTGCTCCAAAGCTCATTGTTCCACCTGTGTTTCCCTGCTGCTGACTTTGAACTCCCACCTCTGCCTCCTGCAAAGTGCACATCTGTGCTCTGCCATCCCAGAACCCCCAACAGTGCTGCTGTTTTCGGTGGGGCAGATGCAGTTTTGCTGAGGAATCTGGTCAGTGGCACACTATAGCTTGCCAATGCAACTGAGAAAATGTCTTCGTAGGGGCAGAGTTATACTGGTTTAGGGGCTAGAGGAACAATATTTTCTGCCTTAGGGAGGAAGACAGTTATGAGAACTTATGCCCCATCCACTAGGAGCGTGTATTTTCCCATTGTTCGGTAGACCAGGCACTCCGTTTCTTGCTCTTAGTACAATACCCAGTTTTTTGGTAACAGAACTGATGTATATAAGGATAGGAGAGACGCAATGGGAGAGGGAAGGCAAAGTAAACAAAGGCAATGGTTTCTCATGCTGCCAAAATGTCTGGGCATTTTACACTACTCCTAACCTTCCACTTTATTCCACTCTCCCAGCAAACCAGATCAATGCTGCTAAGAAGCAGATGAGAGTGTAGAGGGTTGTGGCATGTGGCACTGGGCTTCCTTGCCACTCTATGAATGGTGCCTGTTCAAGCACAGCCACCACTGAAAACTTGAGTAATCTCTTTTGTTCTCACCCTTGGCATAGGGGAGTTTGCTTTAGGCCACATTGTGGTAGAGTGCCCCTGGAGATGTCCATTGGAAGCTGAGTATTATTCACCTACCCAGCTTTTTTTGCTGTGGTATCATGTTCCTATCTAGATAGGTATCGGTATTCTGAGATTTGCTTCTATAGTGACAAAGACATCAAGAGTAACATAAATCTCCTTTGATTACATTGTTTGTGTGAAACATCTCGGCTCAGAGAGTAATGATCAGTGGCATGAAGTCTAGCTGGAGGACAGGGGTCAATATCGGGTCCAGCCCTTTTCAACATCTTCATTAATGATCTGGATTATGGTGCAGAGTGAACCCTCAGCAAGTTTGCATGACACAAAACTGGGAGAGGTGGCTGATACACCAGAGGGCTGTGCTGCCATCCAGAGGGACCTCAACAGGCTGGGGAAATGGACTGACAGGAGCCTCATATAGTTCAACAAGGGGGAAGTGCCAAGTCCTCCACATGGGGCGGAACAACCCCATGCACCACTATATGCTGGGGGCTGAGCAGCTGGAAAGCAGCTTTGCAGAAAAGGACCTGGATTCCTGGTAGAAGTCAAGTTGGGCAAGGACTGCCAATGCCCTTGCAGCAAAGAAAGCTAACTGCATCCTGGGCTGCATTTGGAGGGTTGCTGCCAGTAGGTCAAGGGAGGTGATCTTTCCCCTCGACTCAGCACTAGTGAGTTCACACCTGGAGCACTGTCCAGTTCTGGTCTCCTCAGTACAAGAGAGACACGGACATACTTAAGATGAGTCCAGCAAAGGGGCACTAAGGTGGTCAAGGTGCTGGAGCATCTCTCTTAAATCAGGAGAGGCTGAGAGGACTGGGACTGTTCAGCCTGGAGAAAAGACTTAGGGGGAATTTCATCAATGTGCACAAATATCTGAAGGGAAGGTGTAAAGAAGACAGAGCCAGGCTCTTCTTCAGTGATGCCCAGTGACAGGACAGGAGGCAGTGGGCACAAAGTGAAATACTCTGAACATCAGGAAACATCTTTCCACTGTGACTGAGCACTGGCACAAGTTACTGAAGGAGCTGGAGAGTCTCCATCCTTGAAGATATTCATAAGTGGCAGAAAAACGGTCTGGGGCAACTGGCCCTGGGCGGTCCTGCTTGAGCAGTGGTGTTGTACCGGACAACCTCCAGAGGTGCCTTCCAACCTCAATCCTGTGACTCTGTGACTAAAATACAATTTTATAATTGACAAGTCATTTACAGTTTATGGTATTTGAAATTGCAGCAACCTTTATTTTACTGAGAGCAGCAAAAGACAGGTAATTGGTTGGTAGGGATGGCTTCTAATGGCAACATGAAATGTGCAGTTAGAACAGCAGTGTGAATGCATCACTGTGCGATGAACATAGAGACAAAAGCCCTTTTTTATCTTAGCCAAAAGAGGTTTTCCTTTTGTCTTAAGCAGTAGCTGCATTTCTCAGGAGAAACTTGCCATCTGTCTCCCTTACTTCACAGCATTGTCCTTTACAGAAATGTGGCAGCTCTCCTGTATGTGTGCAGTGGAAAGCAGGCCTACACTCCTTCCCAGTATATCAGTCTTTGATGGAGGGAGTCGTACAGGCCTGCTGCATGGGAAGTATTGGCTGAGCTTTTCAGCCCCTCACATTTCCTGTTCGTCTGCAACGTGCCTTAGTAACATCCCCATCTCCTCTTTCACCATATATAGCACTGACAGGACACTGAAAACACTATGCAGGCCCTCCACTTCCCTTTAACAGAATTGTTGTGGGGTTAGTATGAAGTCTCAAAGCTTTCTTCACATCTGATAAGAAGTCTCACTTCAAGACATGAAATAAAACCAAAATTTCTGATGTTTTTCTCTGCGTCAGCATTGAATATAAACCCATAAACTATAGCTTTAAACTAATTAAGTCCCTCTAATTTCCCATCTTGATACTGCAGAGCATGGAAAAATTGCCAGAAATATATACATTTGATTTTTAAAATGGAAGATGGTTCATAAGGATGAAAGCATGCCTACATTAAGAAATTATAATAGAAATGTGACTTAGAAACCTCTGGTTTACCCTTACTGGAACACAGGCTAGCATCCTAAAAGCTGCATTTATTTGTTTGTGGCTGTAATTCAGAGTGGAACTCAAAAACAGAAGGACTTTACTCAAGCAATTTATTTTGGGCTGGGCTCTTAAGTTGCTAAATTTCAGAACAAAGGGAATCTTTATCTCAAAGTTTATGAACTCCTGGAAGTGAATTTTATAACACAAAGCCTGTCAAAGTCTTAACTATCATCACTGTTGCAACACTATATTTTAGTTAGATGTTTATCATGACGTAGCTTTAATGAAAATACAGTGCTGTTTAAAATCACAGACTTTTGTGTTTACTCATAGGAGATGAAATGATCTAAGAACACACACATACATAGAATTTGGGGGAGGGTATGTCAGACATATAGTAACATATTTGTACAGTACTCAGGAGAAGATTCCTAATGAAACAGACATTCAAAGCACACTGAATAATTAAAAAACATTTTCTATGCAGTATACTTTTGTTGAGTCATATTTAAAGGTGTTACTTGGCTTCAAAAGTGCTTGGATTTGCCAGTTGTTACCTTCATGGTTTACTTCATGATTGCAATGCCTGCACTGCAGCCTCATATGAGAGGCAATTTGTAATACCTTGTAATTCTCATATTCCTCATTTCTGATTAAGCCTTTCTGGCCTCATCACATGGGAAAATATATTTTTATAAAACTCTTACAGCTACTATACTATGTTGGTGTGTTTAGTCACAGATTTTTACTGACAACTGAACAAATGAGACTTTAGGATTGCTCCGTTTAAAGTGGTTGGAAGAAATTCACAAATCAAAGAAGATAGAACTGGCCTTTTATGACTTGAACAGGCTGGGTTTTCTTCACAACTCTTACATAGGTTTCCACAGATCCTTTATATATTTCACAGAAATATTTCAAAGTAAAAAAGTTTTATATCTTTCCTTAACATAGTATGAGAGCTGAGCTAAAAGGACACAGATACTTTATTTCAGATTTGTATGCTCTGCTTTAATCTACTGCCTTTTAAAGTATAACCCGTGGTAGAAGGTTACCAGATTGTCTCCTGCTTTCATTGCAGTGTACACTATCTTTTTTTTTTTTTTTTTTTAAATAAAACACATGTTTCATTTTACATTTATGAGCGTTGTAATTTTTGTAGGGCTGAATCCTGAAAGATGCTGAGGACCAATATTTCCCATATTTTTCAGTGAACAGAAGTGTCTTCTCTGACATTCTCAGGAGTCTGATCATTATACTGGTATATAGCAGATGGACATGACAGAGGGTGAGCTTTGGCAGCACCGTAAGGCAGATATCAGCTTTACTATGACCATCTCCAAGGGAGAGACAAGCATTCCAACAGAACTTCAAGCTGCTACTTCCAGTTTATTTTGGGGATCCTTTTTTTAGGTGCCTGTTACTGTGGTGTTTCTAACAGTGACAGGTAAACAATCAGTTGCTCAAAATACTGCTATTTTCTTATTTGAATAATTGTGAAGAATTATGTATTTATACAGTTTGCTTGAGTGTTTGCACTTTTCTTCAGTTAAACAGAGTTACTGTTCTTAGCTTGATAATAATGTACAGTACTAAGAATGTCTAAAAAAATGTGTACACAGGCTGTTTTGATTCAAGAATAAATGTAACACCTATTTCTGATTGAAATAAATAAAGAAGCAGTATATTTTATATGGGATTCATCACAGACTGAATAACTAGGACATTCCAATGCAAAATAATTTTGGAATGAGACTGCAAAATTTTAAAGCCTAGAAATTCAAAATCACTGTCATATCATGGATCTGCGGATAAAAGACGTGAAATTTTTTCTAGTCACTTTTTTCAGAAATATCATTAGAAAAAAATATTTGAAATGTATAAAACTAGTATTACACGTGTGCTGACCTTTATGCATGGAAACTCCACTGCTTCCACAAAAGCTGAGTTTAAGATACGAATCAGAATTTGTGTGTATTTTTTAAAAGGTATGAACTTGAAGAACTCAGTTCTGTCTTCTAGGAACATTTCATATGGTGAGATGAGAGTTGATGAAATATCTTACAAAAATCATTCACAGCAACTCCTATGGAATCTAGGAACTGTGCAGGAAAAGTTCGTGAGAGCTCCATTAGGAAAGTTATTGGCATCTGGGCATTTCAGTTTTGCAAAGTTAAAGACTTTTTCTGTCCATCACTGACTACCATCAAGAAAAACAAAAATAATACTTCTGCAAATGTAAAAAATTGTTCATTTTTAAGTGCTTCTGGTTCAGATGTATTGCTCAGTTAAGCTGAAAGAGCTTTGGGAGCCTTCATGCAAAGGACAACATTTATGCAAAACCTAAGAGGATGCAAAAATTGGGCAGATAGTGAAAAATGAGTAATGACTACTCATTTTCTGTTGTAACACTAGGTTTTATTTGAACAACCAGTAGGGAATAAATTCCTATATAACTTATTTCCTTTTTTCATTGCTTTTTAGGTCTAACTGTGCTGAAAATATCCGTAAACATATCTTGCATACAGGAAAGCATGAAGGAGTGAAAATGTATAACTGTCCTAAATGTCACTATGGAACCAATATCCCAGTGGAGTTTCGTAACCACTTGAAAGAACTACACCCAGACATCGAAAATCCTGATCTGGCATACTTGCATGCAGGTAAGGTCATTCTTCCCTTTGCTTACAAATTCTTCTCTATTCTATATGAGCATGCTTAAGGGATTGTGGTAAGAAAGCTAGCTTTTACGTTATCATTTATTCTGAAGAAGAACATGATTTTAAAATGGGCTTAGTTCTCTTCAGGTTTGCACAAGGGATGAAGGTTATTCATTAAGCACTGAAATCCATTCATGTTTCACAAGCAAAGCTTTCAGTTCAATACCTAAACATCAGAAATGTGTGCTATTTAGACGCCTCACTTTGAAATCTAGTTGAACTTTCTTAGGGAAATATTTTTTTAACATTTGTTTTAAATCTCTCTACCCACTCTATTCCCCCATGAACAGAAAACCAAAATTCCTTAGGAAATACAGTGGTAAATTAATGTACCAATTTAAAAATTCTTAGATTTCATTACAAAAAAGCTTGTTTAGGAACAAGATTTTTGTTTGGTTGATTGGTTTTGGTTTTTTATTAGAGATTCTACAAGTCACAGTAGAAGGCAGAATTTTAATGGGAGCATCAAGTTAGAAGAACAGTAAATTCAATGGCAAGAGGTTAGGAGAAAAAATACAAAATTAGGCTGGAGCTTGAATTAAATGTGGTCTTAACTCACATTTAAGGCAGATAACTTAGACATCACTGGGCGGGAAGACAAGTCAGAGCAGTGGGAAAAAAGAACAGATGGCGAGAAGAAAGAGTTGGGGAATCCAGAGGAGTAAGAAGCTATGGGGGCCAAATTCTCCCTAAGATGCAAATTAATCTTCCATTGAAGTACTACTATTAGTACTGCTGTGTCAGATTTGAATTTTCTTTTGTAAGGAATTGATGTAATAATTTTTGAGACCTTCATATCTATAAAAAAACACAACCCAGAGAGCTTTCATTCAGCTCTGTGCAGCACATACACTCAAGTTATTTTAAAACCTCTCAGTCTTCTCAAAATGACCGCTTGCTTTCCTGACTAGAGGCAGTGGATTATTTGTACCATATATTTCTATTTGCCAAGTATTCCACTTCATTTTGGAACCAATCATCATGTCATGTCAGCATATGGTGGATAATATCTGGATGTGCAAACAAAATGCCAGTTGGCGGAATACCAGTTTCAAAATAGGTCAGAAAACTGATCACATTTCACTGTACTTCTCACGGAAGTGAATGAGTATTCAACTCAGAGCTTAAATCCAGACACTGTTGGATTTTTTACTACAATAATCCCACTTAAAATAATATGAAAAATTAAAATGATTTCAGTAGACAGATATACAGACATAACACAGATAGCTGTAGCACTGGTAGAATCACTAATGTTTATCTAAAATTACAAATTCTGTGTAAGTTTTCATGTTCAAGACTATATCTAGGTAAATTAATTGCTCACTGTGGCGTGCTGTGGTTAAAACTATTCAACTTGCTTGGTCTGGGCAACATAGGAAAACTGTCATCAATGCATTGTATGCTAACAATACCTATTTTCTGTACATTCATTCTTGTGTTGTAGAAATGCCCTTGCACTGAACAGGGTACTGTATGTACAAACATATTACTACTCGCAAGAACAGGTTGTCACCTAATTATTGCCAGGCTAGCCTAGAGTTGGTATACAACAAAAGTGTTAAAAGATTGTTTGCATAATCCCATTGCTAAAAGGGTGATACTGTATTTTCCTTTCAGGAAGAAACACTGTTAAAGCAGGATCTGGGCAATAGTTGTGCATTCACAGCAGAGTTAAATTAAAGGGGTTTTCATTTCTTGATTTCAATCCATTTCTGACTGCTGGACATCTGAGAGTTAAAGGTTTTAGAGAAGATTTTGAGGAACGACGGGATCACTCTTGTGCCCTCACTAACATTCCTTATCAAAATAAGATTTGTTCTATGTCTGATTCGTGGTTACTGATGACTTATTGGTCATTGGCTGCACCCACAGAGAATCCACAACATGACATAGAACCCTTTAGGCTGATAGGAGTATGAAGGTGTCACACAAGATTGATTTTTTTTAACTTAAACGTATTTGTCTGTCTTTTGTGTTCTAATACTGCTTTGTAATGGGAAAGCCAGCCTCTTCACTTCTCTGAGCAGAATAGAAATAGAGTCTCATCACTGGCAAAGAGAGGGATGCCGACTCAAACCGCTTTGCAGGACCAGTTAGAAACTGCCTCGCCACAGCCCACGAAGAATGGAGCTGTGCGGTACCTTTAGGATGTGGCTGGAAGTAAAAATCAAATCTGTTTCTTGTTTATGAAATTAAGTTTATTGGTTGGATTTATAATTCAAAGTTAATGCTTTAATACTAATTTCTGCTTAACTTTCTTTAGCAACTACTGTACAGCTTTATGGGGTCAGTGACAGTAAAGAGCTTGAAGAAGCTGCCTTTCTAAGGGAGAGGCTGTGAAAGGTGGAAAGCAGAGCAAGTTAGCTTGTACATGAGTAAGGATGATACTGTAATTGATAGGTGATATCACTTTCTGTTCTGCATCTTTGAAATCCTGTATAGTGTGAGGAACTGATATATGGGAATGCCAAAAAAATCCAGGTCTTCAGACTTCCTTTCCTCTTTTTGCTATAGACTGTCATAGAGGGAGATATGTAACTATACAACTATATTCCTTATAAACCTTATGTAGTACCATTATATATTTTAAAACAATAACAATCTAGAGAATGCTTTTTGGTTTAACTTTTAAAATTTTCTGCATTTGAGCAGCAGGCCTTCAATGCACACAAAGCAACAGAGATACATGCATCTGCACATAAAATTACGGATTTACTAGATTATACTTCCAATACCAATTTATGCATTTAACCTCTAATTTTTAAATAAAACATCAAATCTGTTTTTGAAATGGCATTTTGTGTTGTTCTGTAAGAGATATATGCCTGTTTCTTGATATTCTCTGACCCATTTTCTCAAGGTCCATGTTGAAATGGAAATTTTGTTGGAAAAAAAGCCATAAATCCAGTGATTGTTGATTATCCACAATACTAATTTTTTCTAAAAAAAAAAGTCATATTTAAGATACCAATTGATTTTATACCTGTTCTAGAACAGAAGTGGGCTTACTAGCAAGCTCAGAAATCATGCAGTTAATATTTTAGTCATGGCAATTCGGTTCCAATGGAAGCTATTCATATTATTCTTGTTATCAATGCACAAATCTGAAAATTTGTCATTACAAATGGGAAATTAATATGAGTAAATTTTCATATCATGTTGATGACTATAATTCTAGTGATTTTTTTTTTAAAATGTGATTATTTGATAAAGGAATTTTTTCTGAATTGTTTACTGTGGGTTTGTCTGTATGGCAAGTAGCAAAGTAAGGTGAAAAAATCTTTGGACTGATTCTTGTATGCATTATGTTTCCAAGAGTCTTGGATATGTTTTTCCTTCCAGTTGACTGAGCCTAAATACTTTGACAAGTGGGACAAGGGAAGGGCCCGTACCTGTGGTAGAACTTGTAGGGGATCAGTATTCCAGCTGGCTTTCTCAAAGCTTTGTCTGCTTTGGAGCAGCATCACTTGGTAGTGATAATGTTCATCATTTAGAAGTTCTTGTTTTATAAGCATTGTGATACTATTATGATGCATTATGTATATCCAGAGAGCATTAATATCTATGGCTTGATGTCTCCATTATTCCAGTAGCTGCAGAGACCATGGTATCTCACTGTGTGCATAGTAGTCTTCTGTCGATACTAAACTGGCTGTAAGTAAAAAGCCTCTTCAGAGAGAAGAGTAGCAGTTTGCTCATTATTGGTTTTGTGATCATATTGAAAGTTAAGGAATTACATTGGGAGGTTTTTTCTGTATTGTTCTTTCTGTGCTGCACTTTTACAAGTGATCATGATCTGCAAGAATGAATGCTGCTCTAGGAAACCAGAATAGCACAGTTTTTCGCTGAGCGACTGATAGTGGGCTTGCTCTCGGTCTGAGTTTCCTCATGTGCAAAAGAGGTGCAATGCTTACATAGTGTGAGTCACAAAGCTTTTGCTTGAAAATGCTTCACAACAGTCAGCTATGAGGTTAGGGAACTGCTTAAGGTACTGAAAGAAGATTTGGAGATGTTTTGCTTTAGAATCAGCAGTCATACAAAACCTTTCTTGGAAGTCTTTTCTTTTTAAAATAAAAAAAAAAAATCAGGGAAGGCAGATCAATTCGTTGTACTCTGTTTTTTCTTTGAAAGTAATGCTATGCTTGCAAAGCACTCAACTTAAGCCAGTGTGCTCTGAGAGTCTGACACCCTGGGCACTGTGAGCAGGGGTGGAGGATCACTTACTCCTAAAGATCCTGACAACTGAAAGCATGAGCAGCTTCCCCTCGCTGCACAGATGTGTTGTGGGGAATGCTTGGAAGTACAGCTTTGTGTGTCTTTGCATCTGTGAAAATTATAGGTGCCTCTGGGGTTGGGCATCCACTGAACAAAGATCGTGACGATCATGTTTTGGCAGTTGGCTGCCTACATGGTGATTGAACGCTTAGTGCTCATGAAGAGTTACATAATTCATGACCAAAATGATAGATAGGTACTTGATTATAGTGTATGAGTTGTTTCACAGTGAGAAAATATCAGACATGAACTACTCTTAATCTAGCTGAGAAAAGCCTAAGAAAAATCAGTTACTGAAAACGGAGTCAGACAAATTGAAATGAGAAGGTGCAAACACTTAAATATAAGGTCGATTTTGCTCTAGCAACAACTAGCAGAAAAAATTATCCCTGTTCCATTCCTTTGAGCCTTGACAAGACTGGATGTGTTTCTGCAAGATAGGTTTCAGGAGGGCCCAAGGTTGCTGGGTTCACTGCAAAACTAATTAAGTAGTATTTAAGGGTCTTTGATATACCAGAAGCCAGACTATTATCTAATAGTCCTTTCTGCTCTTAAATCTTAAAACCGTGTTAATCTACAGCCTGTCGGTAAAGGTTGTGTTTGTGAATCTAAAGTGCTTAGGTGTTGTGATAGCAAAGGGATAGTTGAGGAGACACGTAAGTCCCCCAAAGTGTTCTTTCTCATAGAGATGACATTCCCATACGTGGCGCTAAATTCTTCCTCTCTTTGAGCCTGGAGTACCTGTGCCTCGGTAGAAATACACTTGCTTAAATAAGTTTCCTTCTAGTATAAAATATGTCAGCGCATTTATTTATTTAAGGTGTTTGAAGAATCCTTATGAATTTCTGCTCTTTTGGTTGGCAGTTCCCTTAGTGGTTTTTTTGGCTCCTGACATCTGCAATCGATGAAAAGACAGTACTATTAATCATCTGTTCATTAAGCCAGGCCCACATCCTGCTCTTTTCTTTTTTAGATTAGGGGAACAGAGTTAGGGGATGGTTTAGTTCCTTCCAGAGAGCAGTGAAAATGAGAAAAGTTTACTGCAGTGTCTCTTTTATGCATGATTGAAAATTATTTTTCCAAACTTTTTAAAGTGCACTTTTCAAAAGGCTGTGATCTACAGGTTTCTCTGGCAAAAGCTAAAGAAACTGAAAAACAAGGCTGGACTAGCAACCCACAACATGATTACATCATCAACAGGGGACACAATTGTGATGCTATCGGTTGTAACAGTTGCAATATTCATGAATGGAATTCTGAAAGTTCAAATAGTTAATACCAAATAAAATTGTGATCTTTATCCCACTTGACAGCTACATTTATCAATTTATTAAGAGAAAAAATTGATTGCTAAAAGTTATGGTGTGATCTATTATGTGATTTTTATCAAGGTATAACTGTATTACCAAGTGGAAACTGCAGACTTATTCAGAATGTGAATTGGACACACATAACCTGATAATACAGCAATTATAAGAGTATCCTACTGCTTTTCTACTTTTAAATATTTCTTTTTTTTTCCTCTTGTCCTTTCTTTTGCTTTTTCTCTTTAATAGAAAATATAAAGTTGAAAAAAATAGGAAAAATAAATTAATAAAAACCTGTTTATTCTTATACTCTCTCAGTTCTCCAGAAATATAAAATTATTGAATGCAATTTATCAATGAAATAATGGAAGTACAAGTCAGTTGAGTACCTATGCAAACTTGTTTCATACCTTAAGTAAAGCCTCCAAAGAATGGGTGCATAGTTTTGTTTGCAAGCATATTGAACTTTGTTCTTGGAATTGTTATGTTCTTAATCTTTATCACTGTTTAAATAAAATACTTTACATGTTGCAATTTGTAACAATATTGAAAAATTGTCATTGCTAGATATAAGCAAATCAGATAGAAGCTTTTACAGTATCAGAATATTGCTTGGGTTTCTAGTCAGATAAAACATTTTTGATGGCTGGTATACTTATAAAAAAAAAAAAAAAAGGCAGCAGCAGCTCTGCTTCAAACAGGTTTGCTCTTGTCATAGCTATTAGTGCCAGTCTTTCAATAGCATGTCATGTAGATTGGCAGACACTCCCTTTCCTCTTTTGTGAAGAATAATAATTTTAGTGTGTGCTTGAAATAAAAACCTAGTATAAATGATTTTCTGTTTGTAAAGGAGAAAGCTAGATTTTTATAACCTATGTAGATTATGTATTATTGTGTTTCAGGAAAAAATAATCTACATTTTAAGAATACCTAAAGCCTAAGTAATTTGATTATTTTTATAAATGTTTACTATTAGAAGGGTTTGTATGACTAGAGAACTTCCATAACCAGTGTCTTTATCTGGGTGGTCATCACAGTAGAATAGGTTCTTTCCAGGTAGCAAGTGAAGTAGAAAGGAAAGGGAATTAAAAAAAAAAAAAAAAAAAGAGAGAGAGAGAGAGAAAAAAAGAAAGAAAGAAAGAAAATTAAGGTCATGAAAGTATTTTATTCTTTTTTTCTAGTATGTAGCTTTTGCTGCTGCTGTTGAAGAGCTTAGGGACTTCTTTCATAGTCCCTTAGTTGCTTTCCCTGAACAGTCAGCGTATACTGCTTCTGAATGACATGAAAGAAGGTGTTGAAATATTTTGATGCAAATATTACTTCATCTAACATGCAAACCCCACCACTATTAATATTAGTTATAATCTATAAGCTGATGATATCCTCAGATAAGACTGAAATACATGAATTTCACTAAGGAAAAAAAAAACCATTCAGAATATCATTTTAAAGGAAAAGGAAAATATTGCCTAGACCAAAGTCTGCAGCATCCCTCTGTTCAGTAGGGGTATAATATCTGTCATGTTGTGTCCCATTTTTCCATCAGATAGCTGACAATAAGGTGCAGGGCCATCACACAAGTGGTTTTCATGTTGTGTGTATAGCACCAATGGTATTTGTAGTCACGGTCCTGCATTCTCCTTAATGCCTTTCTACCCACAGCCCACTGCTCTGAGGATTTCCTTTCTGAAGAGCTACCCAAGCTTGTCACAGGGCTACTAATTCTTTATGGGGTGAGCTTTAACTCCTGAGCAACTTGGATCTCTTTGCTTGTGTTAGGGTGTTGGCATGCATCTGCTTTCCTGTCATTCCTCCCTGTGGCATCCTGGTTTCCAAGACAGGGAACCATTTGGCCACACTGGCCAATACAGAAGCCCTCATAATTTTTGAAATTTTCTGTTGAGCCTGAATGCCCACCTTGCATCTGCCCTCAAAACACTCTCAGGCGGGCATATGCTTTGCAAATTTCTTGCACTGTGCTGGTAGCCACATGCCAGATCCCTGCTGGTGTTCACAAAGACCGTTGCCTCTGCAAGGATGTCAGGTTCACTGATGAAAAGAAGGTAATCTTAGTCCAAGCTATTATTTCATTACACTAATAGATAAAATATCCTTCATGAAGAACAAGACATATTATTGCCTATTTGGTGCTAAAAATAGGATATCCTAACATAAAACTTTTAAAGCAAGGCTGAAATATTAAAGTACAGAAGTAGAAGAAAGCGCTTAAGGCACGACAGCCATCTAGAAAGACAAAAATATGTAATTCTGCTAGAAAATACATATATGCATAATAGTATATGGTAAATGTAAATAATAAAAGGAAATATTAGTATTCAGATATCAATGTATTGAAATTCTGAGAGAAACACCAAAAAATGGGATATCAGAGTAATCAAAAAAACTTTTCAAATGAACCAAAAAAAGAAATTAACCTTACAGAAGTAATAAAAAATAAAGGTATATAGTGCATGGGAGTAATTCAGGATATTTTAATGTGGAGATTGTCGTATACTCTGAATGTTTAAATTGCTTTCCTGTTAGGAGAAGCTCTTTTAAGAGTAGACCTCTTAGTGTATCATCTAGGGAAGTTATGTTGAAGTCTTAAGAAATATAAAGCTCTTAATTCATTTTTTTATTATTAATGTAAAGGGTAAGATGCAACTTGAAGAAGAATATGAAAATATTGATTATAATGTGTTGTGAATTTTTAACATATATAACATGAAGCATAAATATTTTGTATTTTATATGTGTTGTATAAGATGTTTATATTATATAAACATTTGAAATATACATTGTTGATATATAAATAATTTTCTGTAACTTTTATTTCTATAAAATTATAAAAAGTGAATATTTGTAAATAAACACAAATAGTAAATGTCACAGTGGTAGTATCCCAGTTATGAACAAATTATTTAATTAGTTGGAGATTTGAACTAACAGGACTTTCAAGCCCTGGGGGCGCTGTATTTCATTGTAACCACATAGTAGAGTGTATCTTGCCTACAAAATGCCACCACCTCTTGGCCTCTTTCTCTGTGGCTGTATATTATTTAGAGGACACTTTAGATTTTCTCTTCCTGTGAGATACTACCAACATCTCAACAATGTGCACTGAAAGAGTGTACTCTTGACAAATAACTTAAAATGATTAACATCTGTAAATCTGCTTTGATTTGCTTGCAAGTCATTGTCTGAATTTTCTTTCTTTTTTTTTTTTTTTAATGTACACAAAAGAGTTATTTGCTTGTTACACAGAATTTGGTTACTACACAGAATGACGTAAATATTAGCAAATAATTCCAGAATCAGAAACGTGGTGAAACAAATGTGGATGATGTTAGATATGGAAGGATTAAATGAAGTGTTAGTTGAGTGCTCAGTGCTTTACTAGTTTGGGTCATGAGTGAGGAGAAAAGCCCTCAGCAATAATTGCTACAATCAATCACAAATCATTGGTATTCCATGCTGATTTTAAAACTTTTTGGGGGGCTTTCTTTTTGTTTGCTTTCATTGATCCAATGTATGCTGCACTGACTTTCCATTAATTTCTTGATGTGGCATCGTGGATCTTGACCTTTTGTAAGTAGGGTGCCATGTCTATCTGATACGCGTGTTCTTTTGTACTTCTAATTTCCATTTTACTTCCAATAGTTCTTCATAATTTTTCCCATCTTTTCATTTACTAGATCTTTGGTACCTTTCAAATGCTAAATGCTGTCCCATATATCCTTAGTAACCATGCTGGATTTTTCTGTCCTTTTTAATATTTAGGTTTTATTGGATGAATGTAGATTGCACCTTCTCTAACTGTACCTTAAATAATTGCCACTTAAGGGAATTAAGAAGTACAAGGGAAGGAAAATGCTGACCCATAGACTAAGCAGAAGGAAAAAACGTTCCCACTGGGTCCAATTTCCTAAGAAGGACCATCAGGATAGTGACTAGGACCTGAAATTATGGGCTGAATGACCTCTAAAAAATTATCAGTTCAAAGAGGAGCTTGTCTATAACTGTTTGCACTAAATGAAATGAAGATAGGTAGAAGTCTCACAGAAGAAAGATTGCTTCACTTTCTTGTGAACATATAAGAGTGTAATATGAAACTGTATCTCATATAAATACATCACATGCCAACTGTCTGTATTTCTTGTATCATGTCAAAAAAACATGGAGGCAGATACCATATCTCTCAGCTCCCAGCAGGCCAGTTAGTGGGGAACCCCTTTTTCTAAATGGGAAGATGGAAAGTACATCTTCTGAATTTAAGATATTTTATGCAGGTCTTGCATTTGCTGGAAAGAGTGCATGCTCATCACTATCTAATGTCAAAGAAATGTTTTGTACTAAAGAAACCACTGCAGATTTAATACAGATGTTTTCATTCTCTCAGTCATTACAGTATGATTTTCGTGTAATATTCTCTGACAGTAAAAAGGGACCTTAAAGTGAGTTCCATTTTCATATAAATTGCATAGGAACCTGAGCATTAATGAGTACTTCAGGCTTCAGATAATGCAGATCACTGGTTCAGCCTCCACATGACTGGATGAAAGGCACTGCTGGTTTAAATGAGTGCACTACCAGTGGCTTGGCTGTGGGAAGTACAAGAGACATCCGACATCCAGAGGCAAAATTGCTGGACAGGTTTCTGCAGTGTAGTTAAGGAGAGCCTCTCAGATATTTGGAGGAGAAGATCAGTTCCTGTTTGTCACAATCCCTGCTTAAACAACATTTAGGAAACTTTGATTATTGTTGCTGGAAGAGTTTTTCACTAGTGGCTGTTGTATTATAGCTAAAGGAAAGAGTTGGTTGCTATATAGTGTTTGGAAAGATAATGTCTCATGTACGTACAAAAAGGCATTAAGATAACTACCATATTACATACTAAGCTATGTCTCTACCTCTTTTATACCTTTTTAAAATGGTGGTACTTATTCAAACCCTAGGAAGCAGTAGCAGATAACAGTTCTCAGAACAGACTTTATATAAGATTTAAAAGAACTGATCTGCTGTGAAGTAATAGTATGTAGAGGAAACAAAATGAAAGCATCTTTTGATAGCAAGGAAAAAAAAAGATAAATCCCTGATTATCTAGTTATCTCAAGAGACACTGACAGTTTTTAGGCAAACATTTTCAATTTAACATCAATTTTAGATTTGGCATATATATCTGAAATTCAAAACTAGATTTGAAGAATTTGAAGTTGGGGTTTATTAAACAACCAATTGCACACTAAGAAAAATAGTGTCAGTAGTTTTTAGAATGTATGGTCAAAGTGAAATTAAAAAGGAGGAGCCATTGAGAAACATCTAGAATCTTCACATATTAGTGCCTGCCATCACCACACAAAATGCCTGTGGGATAAAGCTACTTCAAGTCAACTACATTTAGCCTCTTCTGCTAAGTATTTATCTATAAATCCTTACGTTTCAATAGTATTCAGTATTATATTATTTGTTGTTGACCCTTTCTTTTGTAATACACGTTCCTCTGAGCAAATTCAACCACTGTCAAAATTGTCAGTAAGACTTGCTGAGCTGCTTGTGCTTCTTTCTACCTGCTCCAGCAAAAATCCTGAAATACAAAGTCAGAAATTTATCAGTGTCTGAAAATCATGAAATCTCAGTTATCTATACTTCAGTACAGCCTTACTTGTATTATAGACCAGGAGGGTTAAGACAGCAGGGGAACGCAATCCTCTCTTCTCTGTTGCAATTGTGTGGGGTTGTTCGTCACGTATGCTGTTTCCTTCAAACTTTTGAGCCATGGAAGTGAGCAACTGAATAAATGTATTTCTCAAAATGTCTTGAGATACAATTTCTAAACAAAATTATAGAAGCCTAGATTTGTAAGGTTATCCAAAAATGGAGTATTTTTGTTAAATAAAGCTATTTCCACAACTGGTGGCTGATGTGCAACAAAAAATTTTCCAAGAGAAAAATCAGAGAGAGGCACCAATTGCAGAAAGATTTGATCATGTTGTACTAGCTGAGTACTCAGTTACACAAAGAGTAAATGGTTATAAGTCGTTATAACCAGTATAACGTTCCTGAGGATCTTGGGAAAGCAGAGAGAACTAGTGATACTTTGATGGAAAGAATAGGACTCCTCATTCTGAAAATACTTAGCTTTGTTGTCATCTTCTCACCAAAAATTAAGAAAATTATTAAGCAGGGGGGGATGCTTTTCCGTAAGGTAACTTAGATTCAAACGTGAAGCAGGTTTCAATAGGTGGCTGTGCAGGTGCACAGGTGGCTCACAACGAAAAGATCATCCACTTTGCAATGTCAGTGCCTGTTTTCTGTGGTGAGTCTGCTGTGCAGCGTGTGGAAGTAATGCTGTAACCTGACGTCCCCATTGAGATATGGGACACCTCTAAGCATGTTCAAAGTTTTTCAGTTTTATTTTTATCAGCATGTAGGCTTCGTCTTTGCTTAAACTCGCAGCCTGTTTTTTCTTTCTTTCTTTGATTAACTAGGATTTTCAAAATAAATGCAGATCCTTTTATGTTAGCATTAATAGGTAACCTGAGCTGATTACAGTTATTTTTGCCAATATTTCTTAAAGAAAATCATTGTAGAATTTGCAATCTGATTTCTCCTGATGCTAATTGGCAAAAATAGGTCTCTTGGCTAATGTAGAAGTGCAAATGTTATAGAAAGAAATGGCAAATGTAAAATTATACTTCAGTTTAAGATTTAAATTTTATATTGATAAAGCTTTTACTGCATTTGAATTTAGCTTTCATTAACATAACATAACATAGCATTGCATTATATTTCTCAAAGCAGTTCACTGTTTCTTCAAATACTGCTCTGTACCAGCTACTGAATTCACCTGGCCTATACATTTAAATATTGGTGGAACATCAATATCTGTAGTTTTTGTTAGGTTTTACTAATTTACATCAGTATTTCAGGTACTATGTCTTATTTCTAGGAGGTGGTAATTGTTGCCCGTACACCAGTTCTCCACCTGGCATGAAAATAGATTTTGGAATCACACATAAGATAATTTCTAATAGACTTTGGCCATATAGGATGAATGGAGCCAAATTATTGTCCTCGTTTTTTAAGAATTTCTGAATATGAATAGATCCATATCAGCACTTACCAGTGTTGTTCAAGGATTTACTACAAGATTCTATATTTGAAGAATTCTTAGAACATGTGTCCTAAGCTTTTAAGATACTGTGATAGTTTTTAAGAAGTCTGAGGCGTTTTCAAAAGGCCATTTTATCTGACTAACTCATATTTTAATAAAAAATTTCACACGAATTACATATAAATAAACATAATTTCTAACTCTCTGTAAACCAGTAATATGTTATGTAGAAGACATTGCAGTGTTCAGAACAGGGAGAAACAGAAACAACCCATGTTATCAGTCTATATGTTGTTATGTTGAAATGCTGTACCCTGCTACAGTATGTATAGTACACAGCAAGATGTTTTCCAATAATTAAAGGCCTTAGGCTTCTAAGATGCTTAGATCTAAACATGGTTATTTTTACAGTTATACGAAGTAGGAGATAACTTAGATGGCATATTTTCACTTTCCAGTAAACTTTTATTTTTTTGCTTATACTGTTTAGAAATGGAGTTTTAAGTGTATTAGAACTGTTATGAATGTCTTTCATAAAAGTGAGGACTGTGAGCTTCTAAATGATATCGAGAGAGAGGAGGATTTGTCTAATTAGTTAAGTTTTTAATTTTACAACTGGAATAGATATGTCATGAATTTTAAAACTGAATTTATTTCATCTGTGTCATTCTAGCACTCTTATTTTGCCATAGAAATGTTGTATTTTACAAAATATTGTTTCACACATTTCTAAAATATCTGTGATAAATTTATTGTTCTGTAATATCAGGATTTGGTTTAGTTTTTATCATATAGAACCAAAATTTCATTGCCAATTTTTGTATTTAAAGGCTTGTTAATCTGCATTGATTTCTTAGTTTGGTATGGATTCTGAGCTGAAAAATACAGTACATCACCGACTGTTCTATCACCTGACAGCAACTGATAAAGCATCCGTGCAGAAAGTGTCAGAAAAGGTTAATATTTATTGATTTTATGGCGCTACAACCAATGTAGTTTTGCCATCAAAGATGTATGGCCACCAGCAATGGAATCTGTAAAACTGCAGGTTGGATGCTAGTTTTTATTATAACCTATGCCAGTATTCTGGCCTTAAAAAATGACAGATATTTAATTTAAGACAAAAGGCTTTGAATTTGCAGCTACTGTATTCCTACATCGGGAATTTAGTATTCTAAAATGAAACCCAAGCGCAGCGCTTTAAAGCTTAAGGGGGGGAAAAACACGCAACCTTGCATTGCAAATGACAATCACATTTAGCCTTTTCATCCACTTAACTATGTGCTATTGATCTGTAGAAGGTGCCCAAGCAAGTGATAGCTGAAATTATGAGCAATAAAGGGCTTGCTTCTTCAAACAAAAAAGTATATAATTAGTAGGAGTGGAGGAGGGGGCAGAGCCTGTGTTTGGTTTTAAAGGCGTTTAAACAAGATGGACTGAGTGCAACAGCAGTGTTTAAGTGTACACAAGGA
The DNA here is from genome assembly GCF_023634085.1 of Falco cherrug. Lineage (NCBI taxonomy): Eukaryota > Metazoa > Chordata > Aves > Falconiformes > Falconidae > Falco > Falco cherrug. Next base: position 69,286,651 of record NC_073699.1, read on the forward strand.
GAAATCTGGTTGCCTTGAAGCATAAATCCATGGTCTGGTTGCAGCTTGTATGTAAAAATTAGGTGTGCACTCCAGCCTTTACATTTATCTCCATCAGGGTTTGCCTGACAGAAAGACAATCTGTTGGTTTGCCTACATCAGCTAGGGAGAGGAAAATCTTGTGAAGCTTTGGTTCTTCTAAATGCGTCCATAGTTTGCATTTTTATTCTATTTTTCATTTAGCTGACTCTTGATATCAACTTTTTCATAACTGATAGTTCTGTTGATATTTCCGGAAGGTTTTCAAGAAGATGGAAGAATACTTGCTGAAGTGCTGAAAATTAAGCTACTAAAATACATATAGACATGCATAGACCTTATAAAAGCAGGTTTGTAAGGAATAGTAGCAGGATCTGTCCCCAGATTTTAAGAATCCCTAGGCCCCAGATTTTAAGAATCTCTGTTTAATGAATATTTATTGCAGAATTACTATTTTTATGGTACAGTTTTGCATGCAAATTTTTCTCCCCTACTTTCTTTAAGGTTCAGCATCAGGGACAGCAGTAACAATGGGTTTGAACAAAACCTAATGGTAATTCAGCAGTAAGAAACTCTTATTCTAACCTGACCAGTAGAATGAATTGCATGGCATACAGTAAACATGCTTTAGATCGCCTCTTCTGTGTACCACATTTTTCTGTTGAGCTTTATACCACCAGTTTGTCTGGGCTCTTTTTTCCCCAGACAGCTTACCCGTTTTATTGTGCTCATTTAGAGGAAAGAAAAACTGTTTGTCTCCTTGAAAGGCAAGAGAACAGTGAGTGGAAAACTACTTTTATAGCTCAAATACCATTATAATATATGGCAACTAAAATTCTAAAATTGAAAGAGAAGATACAAGAGAAAATCTTAAATCATTTTTTTAAAGCCACTGACAATTTGAAATATTCCCATGAAGATTCCTATTTCTTGCCTTCCTTCCTTGAGCTTAGTAAAATGTGATTTTTAAAATGATTGTTACAATAACTTGTTTAATTTCAATAACTCAAATAAGATCCATTCCTTATATAACTCCACCTTTTTTATTTTAATGACTGTGTCATTAATCTAACATTTTCCATTTTTATTGTGCTTCTTTTCTCCCCCCTTCTGATCACTTTAAATTATGACTATGAAATGGCATGCGTTCAGCAGCAGCATGCTCTGGCTACATTTTTACATCCCTTTTACCCCTTTATTCTTACGTTTTTAACTTGTGGTACAGCCAGGTGCCAACAACATTGTGGCTGTATGGTGTCCATAAGTGACTTCCAGGCTACAGCTTTGCATGGCAGCTTAGTGACAGGTTTTTCAAACACTTTGTTTCATTTTTTTTATATTAAATATCACTGCTATAAGCTATTTGCTATACTTTATAACACCTTCACCCCAAAATTAGTTATTACCTTAGGTAATGGTTGATATGTTCTGTTGTTAGCTGATTTTAACGAAAGATTTTGTGGAATTATTACTTAATTCATAATGTCATTTTTCCATAGTACCCAGCAGTACTCAACTGAAGCCATGTATTTATTTTAGATTGTGTACCCATGAGGAGACTGCATTGCTTGAATCATTATCATTCATTGAGTACATAAAATTTATTTGTGTGGTCAAAGTTCATAATAAATTTGATCTAAAACTAAGGGATAAGGAAGAAAAGAGGTATTTTGAGACCACAGCTCACTGAATGGTTACACATGCTAATGTGCCCTCCTTGTGCCTATGTGAAATGACAAGGAAAATTAGGAGCTCAGAAATTTCTTAGAATTCGAATTATACTTGTACTCCCCAGGCTTTTTGATCGATCTTCAGATACAGGATATGAAGTGGTCCATCAGGTTAGGGTTGGGGTTAGGATTCAGTACTGCCCTAAACACCTGCGCACATGCGCTGTGTGTGTTACCGGTAGTGCAGCAGAATTGCAGTGTGTCTACAACTTCCAAGATAAAGCAGAGGGCAAAAGGTAGTATCTTGTTTATATTTCATTAAGAAAAAGCCAACGTGAGCCAGAAATTATTACGTCATATTTCAGATCTGAGTCAGGGTATTAAAACAAACCAAATGTTACTGAAATCACTGTACCTCTGTTTACAGAAAACATGAAGTAGCAAAGTATTCCCTCAAGAACCAGTGGTGTAGCTCTACTTTGAGCATGAAAATGCATTGGTGATCATTACTGTTAGTGTTACAGTGTCATTACCATTTGTGGATAGAGTTTAGGGCAAGTCTGACTGCAGGCGCCTGTGTGTCAGCTCTTCCTGCCCTTGGTAAAAATCAGCTCCATTTGGGAACACATTTCATTGCACTAGTGGAGGCTGAATCCAGCCTGTTAGATTCGGAGTGTGTGAACTTCAAAGCAGCAGTGCTGAGGGGCTAGCCTGGACTAATCATCCCCAAAGAAGCCAGGAACAGTATTGCATTCGTGTAGCTACGTGGCTTCTGCGTGGGACTGCTGGGTTTGCCTCTGGCCAAGCTGTTGTGTGGCAGGGAATGAAGGGTCTGGCGGTCTCTGCGCTTCAAAGCAAGGCTGTTCTGTTGGAAGTGATTTGCTGAAACCTCCAGAGTTTTATTTACCTATTAGATCGGGGGGGGCGGGGGGGGGGGGGGGGGAGGGGGCGGGGGCGGGTGGAAATACCTCCTCTGGAATGCTGAGACTGTAAGAGGTGTTTGTGCTGATACAGAGTGGAAGATGGGCAGGAGTCTTTCCAAGCCACCCAGTCCTGCTCACAGCCTACATATACTCTGTGTCTCATATGCAGAGATGCACAGAGTTCTCAAATGGGACATGAGGATGCCTTACCGTTTGGTAAATATTGCATCTGCCCTCACAGATCTGTAGGATATGCCCCAGCATTTAATTCTTAACAGTTCTTGGTTATTATTTTCTGTAGTTAATCAAGTACATTTCTATTTATTCACTGTCTTCCTTGAGTGTTTCTTGCTATAATACTTCATGAAATAATTTATTCAGGCTTGATGCTTCTTGCTAAAGTTATAAATTTGATTGCATTACTATATTGACTGGAATGTTACAGAGCAGTTAGCTTTTATTGTGTTTGTAGTGTAAAATAGGTGATTTTATTGTTCATTTTTATATCTCAGATTTCATCTTTTATTAGAATTTTGAACTATATCATCTTCAGAGTAAGATTTATCCATAGTGCTAAGTACGCATTTTAAAATTCTGATTAATTGACCTATAATTCATCTTAAAAGTTAGATTTTGGGTTTTGATACAATCAGGAATGAAGAGTAATAAGTAAGAAAAATTTCAGTTGCAGTAGCTTTTTCCTCAACAGACACTCATAAGAGTTGCAATATCCACCCCACCCCTTCCGTTTGCTTAACGAAGGAAAGAGCAGCAATAACTATCTAGTGTGTTATGTCAAGACTGTCCCATCTCTCTTACATTGCTCTTGGGTCTGTGTATTGCAGTCAGAAGTGGAAAGCTCCCACTCCTGTGTGGATGTGTGTAGTCTAATCAAAATGTTGTCATTTTACTCTGCAGTAATCTTGTGATATTACATGTAATTGAAACTAAGATATTAGACATTTAAGCCCAAAGAAAGATCTGTCAGGCGATATATTTTTAAATATCAATTTCTGTGGACAACGTACTCATGCATTTTGTTTTTTCAGCAGCAGCAGCTTTTGCGTATTATTTCAATTCACTACGTGGTACTTAAGAATATTTCCTTCAATTTATATCTAACTCACTGTTAAAGAGACCTCACCGCTGTTAAGATGGGGGTTGTGGATGAGCCAGGTGATGTGTTCTGGTTCCCCTTGTGTCATCATCTTTACTTTTCTAAGCAGTGCAGTGCAGTCAAGGCAGTAGTGTTATGGGTAACTTATAAATTATTGACTAGTCAGGCTAATAATGCAAACAATAAATATTTAAGCATCACTGGCAATTTGGGAATTTTGACCCATACAACTAGGATTTATTTTTGCTGCTGATGAGCAATTTGGATCAGTGTTCTGAGGTTTAAATTGTAATTTATGTTCCTAAAATGGAAGCAAGATTACTGATAAAAGTGTGCTTTATTCCTTTTTGAGTATCATTTGGGACAGAGAAAAGATTGGTACAGATGCTAAAGGGCTGGTTATATTTTTCAAAGAATGCAGTTATTAATTAATGCAATTCATAAACTAATCTACAGATAAATGAATTATTTGAAATTTCATTGTGAAGTTAAAAAAAAATAGGAATAGCTACAATTTTGAGGAAAATTCTCTGTATCTTTGATACCAAACTGAGAGAGCAACTCCCTATCTTGAGTGGAAAATAAAAATTAACTTCTTGACTTTTCAAAATTAATTTACTTTGTGTGTGTGTGTGTGTATTCCCATATTTGTTAACAAAATCCTGGAAGGAATCAGGAAGTAAGATTATTCTGATAGTAAGAGTCTCAAAATAAATGGTTGGACTTCCGGTGGAGAAAAGTAGTAGACAGTGGAACTTCTGAAATTGTCGTGAGGATTTTCACTTTACTAATGCTCCCTTTTATGGTTTTTTTTAGTGTATTTCAGGAGGAGAGAAGTGATATTATACAGCTTAGAAACAATCCATATAATATCAGATCTCAGTCCGTAGCAAAAGAGAGAGAAAATGAAGTACAGAGAAACTGAAGTCCAATTCTGCAGGCATGTTACATACCTAACTACCTTTGCAATGTCCAGCCTCCTGCTGAAATTGTATTGAACCCTCAGTTCAGACATGTGTGTGTGTATGGGGCCTCTCTCAGGCTTAGAAAAGGGAGTTTGTGGAAGCCCCAGCAATCAAATTCCCAGCCTCCCAGAAGGCTAGTCTTCCTCTAATACAGGACATCTTCTTCAAAATTAAAAATGCACCTATTTCACTGTGAAGAAGACATAAATTAATAGTGATGTGCACTGCTTTTATTAATGCGGCGAAAGGAAATGGAAATGCTGGACAGGGCTCCATTTCAAAAAGTAGCAGCTACAGGCATTAGGAGTAAAGTGGGGGAACGTGTACAGGAATGTGCTCTCCTATTTCAGAGAGAAGAAACGCAGTGTTTCTCTTACTGCTGGCACAACTTGCTGCTGATAACGTTATTCCCTAAGAAAGTCTCTTCTGTAATTCCAGCAGCAGAGCTGGTCAGCAGCAGAGCCCAATCTAAAATTCTGTTCTGCCTAACTGTGCTATTTCATACCTAGATTTACTAGTCAAGGCTATTAGTCTCAAATGGTATTTTTTGCAGTAATGGCCGCTGGTAAATACTGTGACCTTCATTTGAATGAGAAATATATGCACACTGATATGGCTTCTGGTAAAAGTTCTGAATGTATGCATGATGTAAAGATGTACAGGTGTAGTTCACAGTAGCCACCTCTGTTTCCTTGTGCTCTGTAGACCACTGTGCAACCATGTTCTTCACCTTGAGCAGGGAACAGAGTGAAGCTTTATGTAACTTCTGCCACGACAACCTCTGTACCATAGAACAGCAGACTGCACAAACGAGAGAGCTTGGGTGGGGTTTCCCTCGTCTGAAATTGTTCAGAAGTAGATGGGGCAAATGTAAAATCTGAGTACCTCCTAAAACTGGGCCATGTGTTGTCAGGGGTTGGGTGAGAGGAAGGACACAGAGTATTCCAGCGGATTTTTAGCAGCAAGAATCATTAGCTGCAGGTGGCCTCAGCTTGAATAGCTCTGAACTTGGCCATCTTATGGTGGGAGACATTTGGCTTTCACCTAGTACAGGAAAATGGAGAAATTGGTTAGTCCTGGTTCCCCATACATACTTTCTCTGCCAGACCAGGCATGAGTTCAGCAGAGCTGACATTTAGCCTCTTGTCCCTTAATTTTAATAGTTGTCTTTGAAAGAAATTGCCAAATTATTAAATGTTTAATATCTCAGCACTTAAAACATATCATTTTAAAACAGTCATGTATAATATTCTTTTATGTGCATATGTAGTAAAGTGCACCTATATTTTCCTTTGTGTTTGATCATTAACAGATATATTATAATGTCAATATATACTGTGAATGATATTTTAAACAAACCTTCTACTGACTTGGCTGTAAACTTGAGAAAAAACATTAGTTTCACCTTAAGGTTTTAATTTCCTTATGTTTAGTATAAAATCAATATTTTAAGAGTGACTAAAATAACAACCAGACAATATTTACTGCTTTTATGCTGAACATTTCAGCGAGAAGAACGTAGGAGGAGTGTCCAAGTCATATTTTAAACATTTATAACCATCATTCTAGTTCATCTGAGAAAGCTTACTTTATTAGGTCTAGAAGTACAATCTATTCAATTAAAGCATTTGTCAGATAAGTACTCTGAGTGGTAAGAAGTATTTTCCTAAACGTTAGATATAGATACTTGGATCTAGCATAGTCCTCCACCATTACAAGTCAGGGATAGTTCGTCTGATACCAATAAATTAAGATCAGTTTAAAATTGCTGGAAAAGAATGAAAGAATTGTGTCCACTACACTGTCTTTAAAAATAAAGTTAAAAGCATGAATGTGGTTATTGGAGTGTCTGTTCATAGATGTATGAGCTAGATAAAGGGCATTTTGCCATAATGTGTCAGATTATTTTGACTTCAATTTTTCATGAGGCATGTTAAGTTAAAGTAGTGCCTAATGTGAGTAATAGTGACAGAATCTGACTTTGCATGTGGTCTTTTTTTTTTTAGTCTTTTCTATAATGATAGTGAACATCTGAAGTAAACCTTATATTAGTTAGAAAATATTACTTTTTTTTTATGTCTTTTGTCACCGCGAACCATTTGGTCTTGGTTTTAAATCTCATCTCATGGTCCATAGTCCTTCTTCTTTGTCCTGTCTTGCTTTCCAAAACAAAGCATAACTAAGCATTCAGGAGGGATCAGGAAACCACTTCTTCAGTGGAAAGGTAGAACTACAGGGGGGAAAAAAAAGATAATCAAAAAGTAACTCAAGTTTCAGGCTGGATGGTAGAATCATTCTTACACTGACTATACCTCTACAGTTGTAAACACTCTGTAGATTTCATCTAGTAATGCCAAATTCTTGCCCTAAATTATGAAACATCAAGTCCAGAGGTTAAAAAAAAAAAAAAAAGTGAAGGATTACAACTCTAAGTGCCTTTCATTTTTGCCCATTTCAGCCTGAGGAAGGCCATTCCAAACTGGTGTTGCTTAGTCCTGTCTTTTTGTCTCATAACTTCAGATTATTTTGCTACATGTCCTTGAAAGAATTCCTTTGTCTGTGTTGTGAATCCTTGCCAAGTCTTTTCTGACTGCACAGGATGCACATAGGTATTGTGTTGTCATTCACCCAAACAGTACATCCTCTACAGCAATGATATTTTTTCATTACTATGGTATGGCAAAAATTATTTTTAAATACAGGCTGGCATTGAATTTTATATTTCACTTTTATATACGTAATGAATCTAAGCCCAAACATGGGTAACTTGTCAGGATTTCATCACAGAAGGAAGCATTATATCCAGGTTTCTAAAAGCAAGTGAAGCCAAGTGAAAACAGTAACACTGTTTAGTGTTTGTCTTGATCTGGTGATGGTGTTAGGAGAGTTTTATGAAGTAATCAAAGATTATTTGGTCAAAAAGAGCAACACTGTAAAGTAGACAATGTCATATGAAACAAAAAGTTTCTCACTCTTGCAATTGCAGGCTGATACCACAATCACCAGCACCAGCAATTTGTGCCTTTATTTGGTTATAAATTAAACAGGTCTTCCTGAGCTCACACAAGCAGAAAGGAATGATCTCGGACGCTTGTGAGTCACACTGTGTCTGATTAAGTTAAAGGTATAGGAGAGTTAGAAAACTGCTGTGTGTGGCTATTTCAGATATATTATGTTACTGACACTGCAGCAAAGACAGACGTTGTAAGTTTGGCATACAAACACAATGTTGTTTGATCTAACCAGTGATGCTGAATTGGTCAGGAAAAGCATCAGTGACAAACTTTCAGCTGAAATACGGTTACAGAGTTTACCAACAGTCCTAATGTTCTTTCCAGGGAGCCAATCTCACATAGTGTTTTCCATAATCCAAGTCTGCTGAGACTGCTTCAATTGCATTTATCATTTCAATAAAGACTAAGTAGAGATTCATGTTCTGTCTTCTGTATTTTTCTTACATTTGACATACTATGACAGTGGGTCTTCTCTTTGCTTTAAATCCTACTATATTTCTAAAGATACACTTTTTTTGCAGCTCTGGGAAGTGACTGAGAAACTTTCTAACCGGAGTTAGATAGCAATTATAAATATCTTTTCATGACTTACTGCATTCATGCTGTTCCAAAATGGAGGAGCATACAGCTGCCGTATATGAGAGCTGTGCTTGCATCCATCAGCTATTCCAGGGGAGCATTTCTCCTCATCAGACAGTACTCCATAGGGATACAATACTTCCTGTGTTTGGCGAACTCTCACTAAGACATTAAAAGCAAATACCTCAGTTGTCAACTATCTTCAACAGTATATTAACTCTAAGTGGAACAATGCGATTTTTTTCTTTTCAGATACCATTTCTTATTGTGTGTACCGTCCTATAGTTTCAGCACTGCTGTACATAGCTGAGCTGTTTATGATTATTATTATCCAAGTTTTCAAAGACTCTTTGAAAGATCAGACTTATTAATAATCAGTATTAAATTTGCTTCTGCCCTTCAGTTGGGACATAAGTGTAACGTGGTCCATAAACTTCCTTTAGAGCTTTGTGGATATTTTTATGCCTTGTTGATTAATGAGTTGTCTTTTCCTGGTATTCGTCATGTGTTAGTTTGAGTTGCAACATTTTCCTGCAATAGACATTTTTGTATTGAACTCAACAAACCTGTGTATGGAGTAATTGTATTTTTCATAATGACTTTTTAAAGTTTAAGCATACTGATATTTTAGGTGGTTGAGGTTTTTTGAGCCAAGCAGAATGTATCACACCACAGGAGTATGCTTGTAGTACCTGCTGGAAGAGCCAGCCATACAGCTTCATGCTCTGCATTTTCTGGGTTTAGTTGGAAGTTAGTACTGCAGTTACTTATTGTTGCATTTCAGTTTGTCTTCAGCATCTCTTTAGTTAAGTAGCTTCATTGTTATGTTAGCTTTTTTTGTTATTTGAGTTGTACTGTGGTGTTGTTTACCAGGTAATAAAATGACCAAGTAGATTGAATTATTTTATTATAGATCCAGGTGAGAAAGTTAGTGTACGATAAGCCAGGGTAAGAGTTTACAGTATACCAGCAGTTCTGCATGAGGACTTAAAGTGAAAGTGATAGTGCTTTATGCAATTTCATCAACTGAAAAATTCTGTTCCCTTGTAATCAAGTCATTAGGGTTGTATGCTTTTCCCCACCACAGTGTCCCCTATTAAAAAGAATAAAAATGGAAAAAAATCTGTAGTGAGCTTTATGCAGTGTTTAGCTTTCCCTTTTGAAGTATTTAAGTTCTACTTGCAGTAGAATTATAATTTTAGCTGAATTAAGTTTGGGCGCTTTTTTTTTCACCACCCCAATCATCCTCCATTCCCTGAACACAAGTAGATGTGTTACCAATATTTTCCCTGTATATATGGAGCAGGTTTTGACAGATGAATGCTTAGATGCTGCTTTTTAATTCCTAGATTCCCCTGATGGTACTTGCATGTGCTATTGAGAATCCTGCCCCATGAGTAACAGAGCTTCTATTTTTGCTTCTCCCTGAAATAGAAAGTCCAGGTTATTTCTGCAGGATTGGCATTTCTTTACCAAAACAAATTCCAGCTCATTTAGAAAACATGGTAAAATGCAGAATATGTGACCAAAACCAAAGCCTGGGTACTTTAACTGTGTGTGAGGGAATGGAGACTGACTATTTTGATATAGCCTCAAAATCAGTTCTGAGATAGTTACTTGAGAAAGACCAGTTCCAGGAATCTATGATCATAGCTTTAGTTCTTGCCCATACCTCAATTCCTCTTAAGTCAAGGAGTTTTGAGGAAAAAGTTGATTATATATTAATATGAGGAGTCTTAACTATCCTCTTTTCTTTCTCGAAGGATCATCTTTTTATCTATATAAAGAAATTGCTATATATGACTTTCTGTTTTATGCATTTTCTATGAGATTAAAAAAGCTTCATCTTACTTAGTGTTCTGTTTTTAATGAGTATTGTTAATTCAGTCTGACTATTGTTTGCAGCTTTCTTTCTGGATCTATACATGTTATATGCTAGTTTCACTATTTCAGTTGGAGATGTGTTTTTTCTGCAGTTGTATTATGGAAACATTCCTTGATGTGCATTTACGTAAAGTAGTGTAAAGGTTATTTTTTTATAAGTGGCTTCTTTCCTCTATCCTCTGTCAACCAAGGCAGCTGGAAATTTTTAGACCATATTGGCCAGGTCACTGTCGTGAGGTTTTTATCACCGTTAAAGCTATAAAACTAGTCTGGTAGCTGTACGTCACAGCGAGTTTGTTCAACTTGTTTTGTTTTGGGGTTTTTTCTTTGTCATTTTTCTAGCTGAATTCTTAATAGATTTCTTACAAGCCAAGACTTACTCTTGCAGCAGCACCAAAAACCTAAGTTACAGGATGCTTTGCAGAAGCCTTTGTTCAGCCTTTTCTTTCTTTTTTTTTTTTTCTTTTAATACTTGTATTTGTTAAATTCTCTCCTTGAAAAGGATAACTAAGACAATTTTTCCTTGAAAGACAAGAGCTTATACCTGTATTTGTTCAATGGTAAAACCTTATTTTCCAAGCAATTGTACTGATACATATTATCTGCTCATCTAAAAGTATCTAAATGTTTGTATCTATGCAAGCCAGGTTTATACCTGTTCAGAAAGGCATTTAAATTTCCTTCATGGTGTAATTAATTGATTAAGGAGTATTTATGCTGTTTAATGCAGCAAAATTGAGCATTATCAGCAACATGTTCAATAAATCCAGTAATTTTTACAAGGAACTTCTTGGCCCAGTTTCTAACTAGTCAAGAAAGCCTGGGTCCGTGACTTCAGTATTTTCCAGTAGAGGAGAAATACTTCCAGGATATTATATTCCTGATTTAACACTTTTCAAAGTATATACAGGTTTTGAACAGGACATTAGGTGGCAAAATCAAACTGCAAAGGCTCTCTGGCCTTGAACAAAAACCAGAGCAGAATACTGTATGTTAAAGATTTCTAGTGAGAGTTAACACACATACACATTGCTTCTTCTGTTGTATACCTTTGATCTTTATTATGATGCCAAGAATGAGTCAGTGCCCTTACCGTAGGATTAGATACTTTTATGTGGCCTACACTTTTAATCCTCCTACAGATTAAGTTGATACACCTTTTAATATTCATCTTCCAGTTAAACATAGTTGCCTACCCTTTGTGGTTAATTATATGCAAGAATGGTAATCTTTTGATGATTTGCTATACTTGTCTTTGTAGTAGCTAATCACAATTAGTCACTTAAAAGTCAGGCAGTTAACATATTATATGGGTAGTTTTATACTGAGAAGCAATGTTTCCAATAACTTTCTAGAAATGCTGGGACTGTCATAAATAAAAACAGGCATGTTCTTCAGAATACTCAAACTGTCATAGGTTACATTTGCTACCCATTTTGGTCTGTTCCTGTGATATCCCACAAGCTGGGTCACAAGTAATGGCAACTTTTCTAATTTTGTTATTAACAATAAATATTAAGCTATGTGGTCACCAGATGTTGAAATCAGCAGAAACATATATTCATGTTTTCGGTAACAGATTGCTAGGAAAATCCATGTTAAATGCATAGTCCAGTAGTTCATTAGTCTTTTACTTCTAAATTTAAAACAACATTGCATGGCATGAAAATCAAGGATAAACATGTTAGTCTTCCAGAATTTTTTTCTAATTCAATAAGAATTTTGCATTTCCTCTATTAAATTTTTAAGTACAGGGTAAATTAACTTGACTTTAGTAGCTGCAAAAATCATGTAATAGCATGTTCCTCCTATGCTAATATTTAGAACCAGTTAAGCATTTTCATTAGAGTTTGGTATTGTATATTGATTTTATATTTTTTTTCATATTTTCTTTTTCCTGGAGAGAATAAAACACTTCTGTGTTTAAAACATTGAAGTCAGTTGAAATAGGCTTGCTGATTTTTATCTAGAGTGTAAAGATTATGATCAGTTTCTGGGTTGCTGTCATTAATATACATTTAGGTTATTCAGGATTTTGTCTTAATATGATCAGTCTTTATTTATGTAAAGTAGAATTCTGACACCATTTTACCGATATACATTTAGCAAAGGCAGAATTCTGGATCTGTATTATTAAAATGCATTGAGCAGCTATCATATTCTAGGCTTCTGCTGAAATATGCTTTTAATTGAAGCAGAATTATAGCTATATATTATCAATGTGAATCCAGTTAAGAGCACAGCATTGGCTGGAGTGCTTCATTGTACTAGTACAACAGGCTTCGTTTTGCGGCTTTGAATTTAAAAACCATCTAGGATAGGTGCTCAGTGCAAGAAGTGATCAAATAAAGACTATTCTGGAAGATGTGTGCTTCCAGCTGACATAACAAACTGTGTCCTTCAGAAGGAAGGCTAGAGACGTATTTGTAATGACATTTGTATTTGCATATTAGATAGGCAATTAGTACTCTGAAAAGGGGGAGTTTCATGCCCATATCTAACTTAGTAGTGCCTCAGTGTAGCAAATAATTCTGAAGAAGTCTGTTAATTTTGCTTTCTAAAAAGAAAAAAACAGAAAGAGGAAGAAAACAGTAACTTACAAGAGCAATCTTCAGGTGATTAAAAACATTTCAGAGAAACAGGAGGTTTTACCTGTTTCTCCATCTACAGTGCAAAGACCAGCCACTGTGACTCCCTGTGTTGTTTTGTGGTGTTCCTGTCACTGAGTGCCTAGCAGTCTTTCAGACAATAGTCAAAATGTGATAGGATGGAATCCATACGTTTAACGTCTTTATGTGCCATATAGGGCTAAGTGGATGTTCAGTTCTTACCCATGAATGTCACTGTTCATGTGCTTAGAGTGTGAAACAAAATTATTAACGTTTATTTTAGGAGAGTCAATTTGAGATCTTAAATACATGTGCTAATATTACAAGATAGCAACCTTCGTTTCAGTGCTAATGAGTTTTCAGTCATCATACCTATGTAAAGTGTGTTGAAAAGCAAATGGGAAGTGAACATCTCAGAGCAGAACTGGAGAAAAATGTGAAATCATGTTCATGTCAGCTGCTTTTCATGCGAGAACAGATCTCCAATAGCATCAAAAGGTGGTACATTTGGAATGGACAGAAATAGATATGGTTTTACACAGTGAAACATGGGACCAGTGTTTCTCACTGTTACGAGCTATTACTGCTGTACATCAGATTTTAAAAATCCTTCACCAGCTGTTTCCAATGGCTTAGGAAAGGATGTTATTCTGAAAATCTTAGTATGCATAGTAAGTGCAGGTGTTTACAGGAATAGTAGGAAGGAAGGATGTGTCAGGCAAGTGGCGTATATGTTAATAGGCAGTCATTAGAAGTTAACTGACTTTCTCTCTTGACCAAAACTTTTAAAAAGTCTTAAAGTTTGTTGAAACTTTGAAATATCTATTGGAGCCTAGATCTTGAATCAGGTGGAGAGTACTGATAGGAAAAGTTCTAGTGCTTCCATCACTCCTGGTCAGTTGTTACCCTCTCTTCTTCTATGCCATACGTTCAGTTGAAGGTTTTCTAACCAGGGAAGGTTGCATTTAATATGCTGTTGTATATTTGCAAAAAATAACCTTCTGCTCCCAAGTAAGTCAGGGATTTCAATTATTAGGGACATATTAGTACATAAATACTGATAACAGAAATAAAAGTCAATTTTTAAACATATTTTTCAATCACATAAAGGGAATTTTGGATACCAAAGTTGAGAACTACCTCTCTAGAGGGAATAAAATTTAGCAATACAAGTCCAGTTGCTTTAACATAGCATAAATTCCAATAGTGCAAGTAGTCTAAAATTATCATCATCAGTGAGTACACTAATGAAACATTGTTTTTCTTGTAATTTCAAACTGCAAAAACAAGTCTTTGGGGCATAATAAGGTGATAGCATACGGTATCTGTTTTAATAAATGACGTTCAGATTGGAAATACCATCAGATGTTAATATATTTTGAAATCTTTGTTGTGAAGATTGTCTGTAGTGAACATTATTGCCCATGGTGGCCACAGACACAGACAAAAGAGGACTCTGTTGATGATTTAAGGAAAAAAAAAAAAAAAAAAAAAAGGAAGGATTTCCTCTCCTGTACTACACAGTGACTCAGTGTTGTCTGGCATAAAGTTATTTTGTTGACTGATTGCCACTGGATTTTTATTTATGCTTTTTAATTAACAATTACAGTTTAAATACCTCATATAAATCTGTGGTCTGTGAGGGGGGTAGTTGTTCAACTTTATTGTTATTTTAGTATGCAGAAATATCACAGTATTAGATTTCACTAGGCCCTTGTTTTACAGAGGTTCTCTACCTTTTAGAAGATCAAAAATGACTGCTTCATTTTGGGTTGGTCTTTGTTCCAGTTTATGTAATTTGACTACAGAAATTCTTTAACCTGAAAGCTTTTTTTTTTTGTTGTTGTAAAGCACATTGCAGCTAAGGACTGTTTAACTGGTGTGGGTTTATGGGTTATAATGAGGGCACTTCAAATCATATTTGTCTTTAATTTCTACAATATTATTGCAATGAAGAGTAAAGTACTTATTTATCTTTCCACGATGTCAGGGTCTTTTCTGTTTCCAAATATGCTATAGGAAATAAGCACAAAGAATTTAAATTGATTTCTTTTTTTACTCATCTGCTCATGTAATTGATTCCCCCATACTGAAACCTATTCTTTCTGTCTGTATACCAAAGATTTCTTTGCCAAGGTCCAGCCCCAGCAGGTTGATTACACACTTGTTACCTGTAATTCAATACAGCAGCGCCCTGTTTACAAAGTCCAGATTTCCTGGGCTGTCAGTTAGGGCAATCAGCACAAAGACCAAGAGCTTTTGGAACTAAATAAACAATGAGAAAAACATTCAGGGCTGCCAGTAACCTTCACAGGTAATTTAACAGCCTTTGACTACAAGGCATCAGTTGCTGTAGATGTCTGCTGAGTATGAAATCTGACATTCTCCCTTGCCATGTTCTGCCAATAGGTCCGTGTGTAATCTCTCGCTGAGGTTCACCACTGCTCCGCTGCGCTCAACCCAACTGCCTTTATTATGATGGACGCCCACACCTGCATTCTGTCACCTACATGCCATGTACTCTTCCAAAAGGATATAGCAAATTATTTAGAATTTCAGGGTTAATGAAATTAGAGTTCCTCCCTCGTCACTTCTGCTGTTCCCCTTCTGCTCAGCATCCTGGCCAGCACAACCTTTTTGAACTCCTCTTAAAAGTGTTTAAGTACAAAGAAAGAAACTGCTTGATCAATTCTGCGTAAATTGGACTCTGTTTTTGTTGCAAACAGGGAACAGAGTTATCTATTTTCTAGATGCCCTTTTAAGTATTGAACATACTATTTTATTTTCAAAAGCTTTGCATTTATGTATTTTTAGTTTAACTTGTTTTATTCCTCATGTTGTTATAGTTTAGCCCCAGCCAGCAACAAAGTACCACGCAGCAGCTCACTCACCACTCCCAACCCCACCCCCACCCAGTGGGATGGAGAGGAGAACTGGAAAAGGGGTAAAACTCATGGGTTGAGATAACAACAATTTAATAATTGAAGTAAAATAAAATATCATAATTATAATGATAATATAATAATAAATGTAATGAAAAGGGAGATAACAGAGAAAGAAAAATAAAACCCAAGAAAGACAGGTGATGCACAATACAATTGCTCACCACCCACTGACCGATGCCCAGCCAGTCCCCAGGCAGCGATCAGTCCCCCCAGGTCAACTCCCCCCAGTTTATATATTGAGCATGATGTTCTGTAGTATGAAACTTCAGGTCAGCTGTCCTGGATCTGCTCCCTCCTGGCTTCTCGTGCATCCCCTCGCTAACAGTATGGGAAACTTTAAAAGTCCTTGACTTAGGGTAAGCACTACTTAGCAACAACTAAAACATGAGTTGTTATCAATGTGTTCTCATACTAAATCTGAAACACAGCACTGTACCAACTGCTAAGAAGAAAATTAACTCTATCCCAGACAAAACTAGGACAGATGTATTTGGTGCCTTTCCTGGCAATTCAGATAATGATTAGAAAAGCTATTTTAAAGACCACTGACATATTAAAGCAGATGAAAAACATCCTCGAAAAGAAAACAGATGCAGGGATTCATCTAGGTCTGTGTAAGAAAAGTTTGCATCTTTTACTTCAGCAGTCAAAGCTCTTTGCAAGCAGATAAAATTAATGTTATCTATACAAGTTTAAAACTGCATCTGTTTTAAAAAAATCAAGCTAGCAAGTATAATATTTGTTAGATGTTTATTATATTTATAAACAACCCGAACTATCCAACAAATAAGCATTTTATTGGCTGCCTGCAACATGCTCGGCTCATGGAATCCTTCCTGCCTTTTTTAATTATTCCTGGTATATAAATCTGTAGACATCTTGCAAGCTGTTACGAGGAATCTATTTTTTCATAACTGTTGTACAAATATAAGGACTGAAATGATTTTAAAAATCTGGGAAAATCTACTATTCCATTATGTTTTAACCAGAAACTGGTTCCTGTTCTATTTTTACACTTTCAGTGATTAATTTCTGAGCACCTTGTTGTGGTCAGTTTAATAGGAGGTAGCTGAAGGTATTGTGCAATAGACATGTGAATCAAGCAACGGGGAGTATCTGCCCTGTAATTCTGCCTCGGGGAACAGGCTTGTGCAGCTGTAGGTATATGTATATCCATGGCTGAAAACCAAATGCATATATTTAGTGTTAGTTTAGTTGTTCTAATTATTTGCTGTGTCTGATTTGGCAATGAACATACACATTTAAATTACATAGACAGGATTTGGGCATAGTGCTGGAGAGGAAGGATTGTGATGTGGTGGTGGGTTGTTTTTCTTTCTTTTAAATTATATTGTTCTCTGCAAATGTAGAGGCTGGAACGCTGGCAGATCAAAAGCACTCTATGAAAAGAGTAAGTCATTCAAGTGAGAAATTCCAAATTTATTTGGGGATCCCTAAATGTTTGATGGTGTTTCTGTGGTCCCAGGGGAGCAGGGAAGAGGATAATAGCAACACTGTTTTCATTGTGTATTTAATGGGGTCAAGAAAAACACTCTGAGAGCAATGATCTTACCAAGAACAAAATATTGTAAAAAATTAACAATTTTACAATGTGTGGGCACAGTAACAATTAAGGATTCTAGTGCAGAAAGGGCTAATGTGATTGTAACTGAAACAAGCAATTTGTTATAGCATGGTAACCTGTAGGAAGCAGCCGTGTCCTGCGTGGGCTAGCTTGTGGAAACTTATGAAGCGAACAATGACAACTCAGTATTTATGATAAGTTTCACAGTAGTGGATCCATTATATGGTCAGTAACTGTTCCAGCAATGGCAAAGTGATGGACTGCCACAGCAAAATGGTTCCGAAGTGGTGTATGGTCCCCCACCAAGTTCTAGCTCAGATACACATTGAATAGTCACTACAGTTTGGTTATATGTATCCTTACTAGGTTATGTTCATCTGGGATACATAGTAGAATACTTTTAGTGGAAGATATCGCCTGAGAGTATTTATTTACTTGACCTTTAAAAATAATCCATACGTGACAAGGTAATTTTAAGGCCCAGTCAAAAATGTGACTGTGAGGGTAGCTATATTCATGTTATGCTCTGAAATTAGCCTTACCTAGGTGAGAAAGAAGCTCCTTCTGTGCTTAGGTGTTTCACTTGCAGTCCCTGTGCTACCTTCCACGGTTCTTACAGCAGCTGAACTAAGCTGAAGTGCCCAAATGCACCTAGCCAAGAGGATGTTTTCACATAGTTTGTCACAGACTCTCTTTAGGCATTTCTCAGAAGTGTGCCCGCAAAATGATTGCTGCATGGTTGCTTCTTTTCCAGAGAAAGAAAACTAACCCATTTTAGACACCTGAGGAAAATTGGAGAAAATTATTGGAAGACTGGTGGCTTTTGAATTGCAGTAGCACACTGCCTTAAAAATTATTCTGCTTTAAGTTTTTGCCATTCTTTCCTTTCTGGATTAGTTGATGAGTTTTCTATGTGTGGATGGAAGCTAAGTTTAGAGACGTAATCTGAATTATGTTTTTGAAGTGAGAACCAACCTAGACTGCTAGTCTATGGTTATTGGGTTTAGTAGATTTGATGCTACAAGCAGTAACATCATAGTTCACACGGTTCAAAATCGAGTGGAGGATTCACGTTAGGACTCAGCTTCACTTTAAGTATGATAATGAAGAAATTATGACTAAGAAGATTTGAGTTAGTAGATGTCTAAACAAACTTTGAATCTGGTTCTGCTTCAGGACCTCGCTTTCCACTCAAGTTCTAAGTTGATGAAATTTTGGCCTAGGTGGGTCTCTTTAGAGTTATTTTTCAGCTTCCTAACTATATGCCACACATTTGAAGTATTTAGATTTTGTTAATTTATATTCTACTTGTAATTTGACACTTTTAAAAAAATATTTTATTGTTTTTTATTTGTGCCTTATTTTGCCATAGAACTTCCCCAGCAGGCGGTACTACTTAAATTTCAACAGCAACTATGTTCAATTTCCACAAAAAGAAAAAGACTCAAATGAAAAAAATCTGTTACTACTTGATTTAAAGAATAAAAATTTAAAAAATGGATTTTGCATCAGGAACTGCAGCTACTGCTGCATGTATCTATCTTTTGAACTGAAATGAAAGCCCTAGCAACTACATATCTCAGTAATGTATATTAAGGATACTCAGATAAGACAACATTTACATATTGTTGCTTTCAAAACAATCTTTCCACAGTCTGTTGTTAGGGTTGGTTCCAGTTTTCATCGTTGACTACTTCTCCAGTACATCTCATTTGGCTGATCATGCGCGGTAATCTAACAGTCAAGAGTGATCAGGAAAGGGAGAGAAAATACCACTGAATCTTGAACTGCCACTGCCAGTTTCCCATTCCCCGAACAGTGTGAGAGTATCTGAAGGCAAATCCTACATGTTCTGTATCTGCATGTAAAGTAAGTCAGGATAAAACTGTACACTTAGATTTTTCCTGAAAAAACATGGTTAGCAGTTGTTAGCTGCAGAATGAGCTAGTTTTCTTCTATTTTAATGAATTGCTTCATACCTCTTCACTTCAGGGCAGATTTAATACTACTGTTGATATTTTGTTATCTCTGGAGTCTAATGTATTTGTGTTACAGTATAATTGTATCTTACACTAATTTGTTTAACTTTTGATTCTCAAATTCATCTACCCATATCAGAGGGGAAAACAGACTGAAGATATTTTAACTGTGTTCTAATTGCTCCTGACTCTTAATTTTTAAACAATATATGAAGCATGGTTTTTTGTCTCTCAACAATGTATCAATTGAATGGGATCAGCCCACAGCTCAAAACAGGATTCTTACAAATCAATTTAATATATTTCTCAAATCAAAAAAAATGTTAGGACTGCCAAAGGAATTCTTCCTTACGTGTCTTTATCTGTCTGCAGGGGTTTGTTCATTTGTTTGTTTGGTTTTAACTGAATTTTTGATCATGGATTCCTAAACAGGTTAACTTAGGTTAGTAGCAAACAAGAAAAAGATGTTTCTACGCCAAATGAAACAAGGTTTCCATAATGCAAACAGACATTAATTGATAAATTTCTGCTCTAAAGTGGTTAATAAGCATAAAGCAGTATGAGTAGCAGAGTGGGAGTGTTGCAAAACTTCAGAAATGATTTAACGGATACTAAGGTACTGTTAATTGCAGTGTCCTTTACTGCGGTTGTACTAAAATCAGTATACCTACCTGAAGTTAAAGATGATACTTTTGACAAGCAGGCAAGAAAATCTAAAAGAAATGGAGAGAAGATGGGGGAGAAAGCAGTGTTCACATTGGGTAGGCTGTTGTGTAAATGAACCCTGGGGATCAAAAAGCAATGCTTCATAAAATGTATTTGTAGGTTTCCTTTGCTATCCGTAGGGCCTTGTTTTTCTTTTGTTATCTTCTCTCGTACATGCTCTCTCTTGCACAGGCACAGTCTTTCTCATTCTTTTTCTTTTTTTTTTTTCTTCTGTCATATTCTTTAGAAATTCCTTTCTTAATTATATTAATGCCATTAAGAATTCTGGGGCGGGAGAAATCATATGATCATACAAGACCCATAGTATCTCTAACAGATTTTATGATGGAGAAGCACAACTGGAATTTTATCAGAATGTCACAGCAGAACTATCACCACAGCTAGCTTTAATTATGCTCTGAAAACTTTAGGGTGCTTTTTTGGGGGCAGAGGGAGTTGTCTGTTTTGGGGTTTGTTTGTTTTTGTTTGGGGGTGTTGTTTTGCTTTAGAAATCGCATGAAAAGGAAAATCTCTTTAAACTATCAGCTCTTCTGAGCTTTTCATTTATATTTTCTTGAACATTGGGGCTGCTGCTTGCCCAGAGCATTCACTCACAGAGCCAGTGCTCTGCAGATTGTCTGCGTGATTCTGTTCCAGTATCACCAGCTCTCACATTTAATTGTAAATTGTGTGATAATTAATATTTACCTTAATCCCCAGCACTGGCATTCAGGTGTTTATTATGAGAATCTTCTATTACTTTTCGGTTTTTTTAAATGAAAATATTCAGTCTTCATTATAATGGAAACATATATGGTATGATGCTAGAACTTATTAGCTTGGGCACAAGCTTCTGTAACTTCATGTCCGAATTTCTCAGTGGTTACCAAGTAGTAAGTTGTGAGTACATTGCAGGCAAAGCATGGCACCGAGCCCAGAGCCATGCAGGGAAGGCTTAGGCCCTTTGCCATTCCAGATGCTGATACAGCCCTGGGTGGAAGGGGACAGCCATGTTGGTTTGGGCTTGGCATTATGGTGGCTGCAGTAGCAAAGTCTCTGGTGGTAGAAAGAGAAGGAAGAGAAATTAGTCCTGGGGCCAGGGAAGTGTAGTGATGCAAGGGAAGGGTTAAGGAGTGGGAGTGTGTGACTTGCAGAGCATTGCCTGGCTCCTCACATGAGGTCCTCCTAGGAGAAGAATTTTTCCTGATGTGTAGAAGAAAGGAGAAAGAAAGTATCTTTTGTTACAGAGCCTGTTTTGTTGACTTTCTTTCTGCTGTCCGTTATATGTAAAATAAATATTGTGTTAATAAGGTGTATGTTCCCTTTCTTGGCCTGGATATAGTGTGTTGGTAACTGTGCTGTTGATGGCTGCCTGCCTATGTGTCACTTCTCCCTGCCTCAGCCAAAAATAACTTTGCCATCTCCTGTCATTTTCAAATCAGTTTTACAGCAATATGCCATTAATGACCATGCCAAAGAAAAAAGCTGTGGTTTGGTTGTGAACTCGTAGACATGATAGAAGCCACACTGAAGAGTGTGTGTGCGATGCAACTATTTAGTAGTGAGGCTGTTGGTTCTGCTGCTTCTGAAACTGCTTTTTACAGAAAGCATAAGAGGGTTTGATAACCTGCATGTGTTTATTTCCTTACTGTGTTGGCAGTAGCCTCAACTGTTGGTGTATGTGAGGTCTTCCAGGATATAGGAAGAAGTTTAATTAATCTATTAATGTCCTTTCTACAGTATTGTTCTGCACCTCAGATCCATCAGCATACTGAAGGCAAAGGAACCCCTCCTAAGCCAACACAAAAAAGAGTCGGAAATCTATGTTAGTTCTCTGTATCTCCATCACCTCCACTTCTATGAAAGCACTGGTCTTGGATGATGTGATAACATTAGGTTTATTTGAAAATGTATTCCTGCAAAGTGCAGCATTTCAGCTCCAACTTGGTCTTAATGTTATTTGGATGCTAGCATATGTTCTGAACTTAATTGTTCTTCCAGAATAGTTCTTCCAGGTTTATATTCTCTTCTCTAAAACAGGTTACACAACAAAAAGATATTGATAGCATATTTAGTGTTATCTTCCTTTAAAAACAAACATCATCTGTCAATGGTATTATAGAAAAAATACAGGTATAACAACAAACTTCAGATATGTATTATCCTTACATGTCACCATAATGCAAATCCAAGCAGTATTTATTTGCTAAAATCAATGACTGCACTAATTGTGTCCTTATGAAAATAAATATTCCTTTAAAAATGTATAGATCAAAGTAACATACCAGATACAGAAATTATTTTTTTCTTGAACCTTTTCTCAAAAAAATGCATAGAAGAAAAAACAGCAAAATTCATGTATGAGTAACAGAAAAATAGGATTGAGATTGGTTTTCAAGGGTTAAATATCTTGAACTATTTTTTTATTTCTTTAACTAACATTAATGTCTGAAATGTATTTTAACACAGAAGTTGGTTAAATGTTCTGTGTGTGTGCCTGGTTCTGGAATGTGAGCTTTATAAAAATTCCCTGGAAGCAAAGGATTGCAGTTGTATTTTTTTAAGATTTTATTTTTTTTTAATGTAGGTGTAGTACTGCTTTCACAGCATCTAAGGCTTCTTTGGAAGAAGCTACATAGTTAACAGTTTTACAAAGGAATTGCAGCAATAAAACAGGTCTTACCCAAATGACAAGTTGAAACATATAATTCTATTTATTTATTTATTTAAATGAATTTAGTACTCATGAAAAGTGCTAGATTGACAGCCATGGATGCTGAATACCTCTATTCCACAGACCAAGTACAGGAAACAGTAGTGCAGGATTCTCATGTGGCTCTGCTAAGGTCTTAACCTGGATCCGTAGGTACCACCTTTAGACATGGGCAGTTCACTTTACATCTCCATTCACTTCTTAGATTAAAACTGCCAGCAAGAGTGGCAAATGTGGTGGTATTGTAGTGGAAACTAGTCAGACAGAGCTGCTGACTCATATTATGGGAACAGCTGACACTCTTGAGTAGCCAGTGACCTGGGCAAGATTCAAAACAATGGGATGTGTATGTGAAGGTTTCCACATTCCTTTGCCAAAGTCCCAAAGTGGTTTGTCATCTGGACACAGTATTTCTCTTTGCTCCCTGACTAAATGTAGCCAGTGATAAGAGCTTCTACACTGTCCACATACAGTTGCGTTTCAGTTGAAACTTGAACAGAGGATCAATCCCTCACTTATTTTTTGTAATTCAAAGAAATCAAAATAATTGCCTTTCAAGACCAGGTTTGAAGACTCATCCTGAGAAGGGTTTATTGAGCTTGGCTTCTTGCTCCCCATAACTCTTTTTATACTAGTGCGTCTGATTGGGAATAAGTTATACCGCACATGGCAGAAGAGATTAAATAAATTATATAGACTTAGGCGCACCAGAATTTGGCTTGGCAGTGGCATGGCTGCTTGCTCTTGCAGCGTACTCAACCCTCTGCCATAGCAGCCATGGAAATTAAAGGCAGCTATTTATGCTTCTACTCTGTGATTAGAATTAGCATGCATTTAAAGTAGTCAACCTTAATTATTTCTTTGCAAAGCTCAAGTAAAATTATTGTCCTGTTACCCCAATTCCCCCATATTGAGTAGGGAGTACTAAGGATAACATGAGTTACCCGTGTAATATTTCATTGCGAAATAGAATTAAGATGTTCTTAAGGACAATAATGCAGAGATGTGCCACTGTCACAGGGGTCTGTTCCAAGTCAGAATGTTAATCTTAGTTGAGAAGCAACCTATGAAATATTGTCTGTGGTTTTCAGGTTTTATTCTGGGTGTATTTTTTAAAGCTGTACTGTTGGACATAGTTTAATTATGCTCTCCCCTTAGAAGGAAATGTGTTATTGGAGTTACTACTGGTTGTTTAAAATGTAAACTTTAAACCAAAAATAGGAAAACTGTTGTTTTGGGAGGTTTTGTACTTGCAGATGGGCAAACAAACTGAAGTGCCATATTAGTCATAGATTTGATTAAAATGGTAAAAATTCTTACTGTCTGAAAAAATGCCATTTGGGTTCACTTCAGTGCCTGATGCTTTTTTTGTTGCTGTGGTCAGGTCAGTGGCTGATGATGAACTTGAGCTGTAGAAGTGGTGTAACACTGGTATGCAGAAAAATAGAAGTGTATTTTTGTTGTCAAAAGTAAGCAGTCTTATTGTAATACTGGTAGTACGCTCCTCTGTTGTGCTGTCCAAGTGACACAGCTCTTACAGATACATTTGATACTTACCTAATACCGTAATTTTTTAGGTCAGATCCTGGGTTAGTATTGAGAAGTGATAAATCTTGCTTAGCATGTGTATTAATTAACAAGTGGCTTTTTGCTGAAGTTAAACTTTTCATTGTATAGCTGGTTTTGTGGGAAAGTTACCTGCACTTTATGAGTTCTACTGTGCTGTAACTTTCCTTAAGGGGGTAATAATATATATCTTTAAGTGAGTGAAATCAGATGGTTTGGCAATAAACTCAGATCAGAGCTTTGCAACAGTAGCAGCCCAGCTTTGGAAGCTCTGTACTCTTAAGATTTTTAGCTTCTAAAAGCACTATTGTGAGCACTTTGTAAAAAAAAGTTAATTCTTCCAAGTAAGTAAAAAAATTTAATAATTTTGGTAAATGATCATGTGGTAATTATTAAACTAATATGTAATTAGCATTTTCTAATGACAATCATAATCTTGACAAATGCTTTCATTCATTTTGTTCTGATCATTAAAGACTTTAAAAGCACTGATTTTTGTTAACTGAGTCCCTTGGCTATTCATCAGTGATGCAATTCAACCTAATACTCCAGTGGCCAGTAATCAGAGTTGCCTATTAAGTGAAGGAAATTTTATCATTGCCTTTATGAACATCACCTTTATTTCTTCTCTAACACAGCACGCAGATAGAACTGTAAGAGCACCCAACAGATACATATTCATTCCTTTTCTGAAACTGTGAATTATACCATTATTTGGATATTTTACACGGTCAAAATTCAACAAATACTTTGCCAATAGTATGATTTCTGAGATTGTTCGGGTACGGTATTTTTATCAAAGTTGAACCAGGCGTAGATTTCAGTCTTCTCAATAGGTGTCCTTGTTATTACTTCTTAAAGGTTTGATTTTCTTTGGGAGAATGTTTCAGTTATTTCTCTAATAAAAATATATTGTCTTTTCTTCAACATACTTGCTCTTATATATTCCTGTGGATAGCCATTACCTATGATGTATTATCTATGAGCTTTATTCTATAAATTGGTACTTAATTTACAACAGAGATACTGAACATGGCATAGCTAAAAGTTCTATGTGCAAGCAACACAACCCTAGTCAGTGAGGATGTTTGAATCCCCTCGTTTATCCTACTGCTCATCCCAAATCCTTTCCACTTGCAGTTCCTTGTATTTTTGACCTCCACCATGGCAGAGATACTCTTTTCATCCTTAGCTCTCTGCAGCAACTCTGCAGCTGCTCAGGTCTCTATCTTCACTTTCCTGAAGCACACTCAGAATTTGTGGCGCCTCTGCAGCCTAACTACTTTTTCAAGCTTGTTTGTCCTGCAGTCTCAATTTCAGGTTTTTTCCTTGCAGTTGGAATGGGATTATTTTATATTTACAGAATGTGAAAGATAAAATGAGCATGCAAGTACAGCAGTGTAATACATAGTCACCAAAATATTTCTGTTTGTTTACTTTAGAATTTTGAGTTTGTGCAGAGCCAAACTAACTTCAAAAATAAAGGACAGATGATCAGAAATGTGGATAAGGACAGCATGTTCCTCTTCTTTATTTAGCATTGAGCGTATTAATGGGTGCTCAATAAATGGTAATGATTTTGAAGACATGATGATTGATGTTTCCTGGATCAAAGCATAGAGGTTTTGTTTAAGAACAGCCCAGCTGGCAGAGTGATCCTCTTTTGAAACTGTTTGTGATCAAAATATGTCAGAGCTGTATCTATAAAATACAGTAGACAAGACTTTTTGTCAGTGGATTGGTTAATTTATTTTAACAGTAAACTATCAACTGTATCTTTGATTATTCATCCCTCCTGTCACACCATATTCCTATCAGTGAGTTAGAGTGCTGCTCTTTTCTCTGCTTTCCAGATTTTGTTTCTTTTGTTGTAAACATACTGCTCTCCAAAAAGGGCTATATATTTTTGGCATGAGAACATATTCAAGGTACTGAAAAGAGAATTATATATTTATTTGTGCACAAAATTGTGCCACATGCATGCTTTGGACAGCTAGATTTGAGGGCGAGAAAACTATCATCTGTCTTCTAAGCAAGCCATCTGTGTAACTCAGATCATGCCATCCTCCCCAGTCAGAGTACACCTCGGTGTGATTGGTATAACCCAAAATTCTAAGATCAGAAAATTAACATGTCTCTTACTTTGTCATCTCAGCTGATTGTTCTTCTTAAAGAAGCGATGTGTTTGGCTTTTGAGTTAAGAGGAGATGGCTTCCAAACTAATGGCTTCTAAGATACTTACTACAGATACTTAGCAAAGCCAGTTAAAGCCATCCTTGATATTTCCATGGTTAAAGAAGTAAGTGAGGGTTAAGAAAGTAGGCAAATTTAACTTTCTTTTCTCTCCCTCTTTTTCTTGAGCCCACCTCTTTCTCCTCTACTCTCTCCCCTAGGTCTTTTTTCACCCTTAAGGAAATAAATCAATTACAGTCTCCTTTCTGACCTTTCAGTTTGTCATGTATATTTTTCTTTGGGTTTTTAATGTTTTTTGGATAATCTCAAGAGGAAAGTAAAGTTTCTTAAGGAAAACTCACATAGTTGATTATACTTTAAAAAAAAAAAGGGAATTCATTTCAAATGTTGGGAGCATATTTACCAGATAAAAGTAAAAACATTTTGTATAATTTTTCATTTGGAAACTTTATTTCTAAATTTGTATTAAAGTGATTTTTTAAAGTAAAATATGTATTGTTGAGGAGTCTTAAAAATCTGAGTCTTTCCATTGGACAGATACTGTAAACAACCAGAATAGACATTTCTTACCATATTGATGTGTAGCAACAGCAACCCTTGAACTAGGGTTATTGACAAAATAGATTACAACAGCTCCATAAGAGTGGCTTGAATTAGTCTGAATGCATTTAGGCAGCTTTAATTCCTGAATTAATTATAGGATATACTGTAATGCCGCAACGAAGAATCCATTAAAGTAATATGTCAAAGAGAATTTGTGTATCAAGGAGTAGATTGTTGTATATAGTCACAGCTGTGAGTCTGGGTTGGATGGGAAGATCATGTGCCCAAAACTGAGTTCTCGTACAACTCTCTGGTTACTGTGAAGGCAACAGAATGTTGCTATTGCCAGCTCCACGTATTGCTGCATGTCTGGTCTTTTTTCCTCTGGGTGGTAATTTCAGATCTCTATTACTTGTATTTAAAGTCACTGAATTTCCCTCTTCCCCCTAAAATGGAAAAAAGTAACTGTTCTTAAGCATTTGAGCCTAGCAGCTTGGGACATACACCCCTCAAATATCTGACCTAACGTGGCTTGTGAAAAGTGCAATGACTAGTAGTGCTTTTAGTGTTGGAAACTGTTTCAAAAATGACTCTTCCTGACTGCAACGACCATTGTCCCTTTCTCCATCCATTCCGTGTAACCGTGGCTGCAAAGGTAGAGCCAGGACTGTGCTTACTCCCTCCTTACTCCTGTCTCCTTTTCTAGCAGTTCCACTGAGGCTGTGATCTTTTAATGACTACTCAGTGAGAGAAAACTTGTTTACCTTGTCATAATGCCTGTGCACCCCATAAAGAAATTTGATTCCTAATGGCACCTATAATACTGAAATTTCATCATGTGTCGCTTTTTATGAGACATGTGGACATCTGAAAAAAATGGCATAACTTCTCACAGAGGTGTTGTGATTTTTGAGGGACAGAGCCTCATGCCAACAACATACAACATATAAAACAAGTGGCTGGACCTAGGGCCTGAACACTTCAAAGAAATGGGGAAAGAATCCTCTTCGCAGTGGCCATAAAGCAGCTTTTGATCTGTATTTCTGAAGCTGTGCTGTTCATTGTTGCCTTCTTTTGTTCTGCTTCTGCCTCCTGTTTCCCAGACAAGCCTGTTTGCTTTAGCCTGCCTGTTTGGTGCTTTGCAGAGCATTTCTCTAGCCGGGAATTTCATAGCACATAGGTTTATGTGCCCTGTAAAAATTCCTCACGAATCCTGTTCCATCATTACTTAGTAGAAGTACAGCATTTCTGCTGTCATGGTGCTCTTGACTGAAGGCATAAGTGGTATATAGGCCCCTGGGTAGTTCCTTTGTGCTGGAGTAAATTTTACTTAAAATTTTTACTTGAAACAATGATGATCATGTTTGTGTGTGGCACGGTTACTTTAGCAGCCTCAGAGTCTCAACCATTTTATGCTCTCTCTTTTTTTAATTATTATTATAGCAGTTGTCCAAACATACAAGCACATGGTACAGTCTCTCTGGAAATTTTAATTCTGACGAGAGCAGAGGTGGGAAGAAGGAGGTGGCAAATTGAAGGTTTCACTGTTTAAATTCAGCTTTTGCTTCAGTCTTCTAAATGTTCCAGAGTCTTCCACTGCGATCATGTTACTGGGATGTATAAGTGGTCTCAGAGATATAAAATTCGAAACCAGTATTAAGTCAATTTGCTTTTTAAATCATTTCAAAGCCGAGCATGCCATTTTAACCCACAGTGTGTTTGCATTACCTCACAGACCTTTAGCTGCAGTGGCACTAGCAGGTGCCACTTAAATATTGTAAAATATTATTCTCTGACTAGTGCTCCTTTAAACTAGGCTATTTAATATATGCATTGCATATTATACCAAATTCAGCTTTTGAGGAATTTCAAGTTTGTAGCCAGGAACACCGAATGGAAAGCATTGACTGTTAAATAACATACAAATTAACTATCCACAAGTTTAACTCAAGGAACAGGTTAATAAATCTGTCAGAAATGCCTGTCCTCCTAAAAATATATTTTAATCTTAACATGTTACTGTAGCCCAGTAAAGACTTGGTGATATCAGCATAAATGATTTTATCTAGTATTTTTCTTTTCAAGATAAATCCAAAGGTGTTAAGATCACATTGGTTTTATGGTCATATTTGATATATGATAATATCATCTATGTCTGCAGAATTTATGATATTAATATGAGGAGAATGGTGGGATTATTATTATGGGTCACACAGTATTACAGATCCCAATAATAGTACACCTAAAAAAAGAAAAACTGTCAGCTGTAGTGTAGTGTCAGCACCCATCTTTTCAAGCTGTTGTAGTTCACGTTAGAAAGAAGGCCATTTTAGCTGGGAGCATAACAATCTCATTGTATTAATCATTTTCTGTGTTTAAGCAATATGAGGATGTCTGCTTTCAATGACAGAAATAAAATCCTTGAAGGGAACAGTCTGTGAAATAAACTCTGAAGGGATAGTGAGACTGCCTCCCTTTACTCCCCGTGGCCTAATTAAACAGTGGAAAAGCCACCATAAAAGAAATTAAATTTAAAAAGACAGATTAGCAACAGGAAGGGTGTGGCAGCAGACGATGTGCATGTGGCTCTTCATTTACAAGTAACATGAAGAGCTGTGGTGCTAAGAAGCAAAGTAGGGAGTCACTGGTCATGGTTTTTTTAAAAAAGATTTTCTCTTTTGGCAGTGACAGGATACTCTAGTCTTGTCTGGTATTTTCCTTTTGTAATCTTCTCCAACAATATGATACCAAGAGAAAGAAAGCCATATGCCCCCAGATGTGCTATTCTACTGGTAATATTTCATTAATAGAAAGTATATGAATAAACAATTTATAATCCAGATTTTAAAGACACTTACACATGCCTATACATGTTTTTCTGTACAAAAGGACTAGCATTGGACCCAAGCCTTTGCTGAATGATTTATATTTAAAAAAAAAAAATCAGTGGGTTTTGTACTGAGAAGATTTTTATTGCCAATAACCAGTTCAGCCGTTGATTATTCTTTTTGAAAATAAGAGAAGCTCAACTTCTGTCAACTGTTGAACTCATAAATGTAAATGATTGACTTTACTTGGGTAATAACACATGGTATTTGATATGACTGATACAGTGCAACATGACTGGAAGAGTGCAAACTGTCCAAGGATTAGAATTATTTTGAAAGTAGAGGTTGACTGTAGGAAAATCGCCAACACTGTTCTGTCTGGTGCAGTGCCATATTCTCCATCTCCATACCTTTGCTGTTTGGTGTAATCTGTTTCTGCATGGTTTGTGTTTACAGTAACCTACTGTTAATATTGGCACTGCTAGTGAAACAGTACCAATGGAAATTGGTGCCCAAGGTGCTCCTCTCACATAGAGCTCCTCCTTACCATTAGAAGTCCTTCCCTTGCAGACCAAAACAGCACCCTTGTTTGGCAGGGGTTTGCCTCCATTGCTTTAGGTCAATAGTCGTCTGATGTGTTCTTCATGATATCCAACAAAGTATACAGAAATCCAAGTGCAAGCAGTGTGCCTTAGTTTACTCGCTAAGCCAAGAAGAATACTATAGAGCTTTTCTTTCACTCCAAAGCAATAATATGTTCAAATATTTTAACCAAATAAAGTTCAATGCCTTCTTGGTGCTTAGAGACACCTGTTTGGCAATGCAGTGTGAGGATGAGCCATAACTATGTAGGGCACAACGAAAGTTAACCATTAATCCTTAAGGAAAGTTTCTAAACAAAATTAACAAAGAAGCACACCAAAAAATTCTCATGTGGCAGAAAATACCACTGGCTTGGTCAATAAGCCCAGGTGCTGAGTCTTCATGTTTGGAGTCAGCTGTCAGGCCCCCAGCACCTCCAGCCACAGGAGCTTTCTCAAGGACCCCCAAGTTGGCCACTGGAAATATCCATAGGAGCAGTCTGATGAATGGCTTTTCCTCCTCAATGTACGCATTGTTGCTTCAGGAAAAGTGCTAAAACTGTTTCCAAGTAGGTACTGTGCCTACAGGTATTCTCTTTCACAGCGTAGAGACCCCACAGCCAGTGGCCGTTGAGCCAGTGCTCCTGAGGGGGAATGGGCAAAAGGTTACTGTGTTCCTTCTTCCTCCCCCTGCATCTTTGGAATGGAGCTATATTGCTTTGTAATCCCCAGTATGTACTGAGCATGGGGAGGACTTCATCCTATGTTACGCAAATATCAGATCACAAGCAACAGAGAAATTGTGAAAAACTTGGCCCTGACTCTTCTCTGTAGGCCAGACAAATTACCCAAGCTCACAGAGAAAACAGGACACATTGTTTGAGGTATGGTATAGTGGAAAAGTTCCCTTTATGTGCTCTTTGTCATTAGAATTTATGTCTCAAAGACAAGTCTTCCCAGAGACTTGCCTACAACATTTAGCCTTGCGCTACCTTGAGTAGCATTTGTCTTTCAGACAAACTCCAGCCAGTCAGGATTGAACACCACCACACAGAATGGACTTCACAGGTTTAATTCTTGAGGCAGTAAATGTTATGGCAAAAATACTGAGAGGTAGGAATTATTTTCTGTAGGTTTTTTAAAGACGAAAAAAATATTAGATATTTCATGAACATGTTAGAGTCATAATACATTCACTATGGTTCCGAAAGCTACCACCACCTTTCATTGTTATTGTATGCTGATTTTTAGGTTATTGAACAATGCTGTTGTACAGAACTTTGATGATGATGTGCATTTAAATACTAGGATTTGGAAAATGAGTAGAGGCTACCTGGTGGTAATAAATGTAGGAGAAGGTATGAGTGGAAAAGCAGTTGCTTTTTTATGGCTAGTAGTATATATGGCTGTACTCTTATTGTGTTTAGAAAACATGATACTTGAGTTTTTATGCATGTGCATTGCTTAGTGTTATGTTTGTGAGTTTCATACATCCCGAAAGATAGGTGCATTTTGCATGTATTACACTTTTCTGTGCTTTGTTATTGCCAGAAGCTTGAAATCAATACCGCTTTTTCTTTCTGATAATTAAAAGGATGGTTTATCTTTATATGGATCTTTAATTTTAATAAGCTAATAATTCTGATTTTAGCTACTATTATCTTAATAGCTAAGCCTTCTTAAATGTTTTTATCATAATTCCTTTGGATAATGTTGCCATTTTTTCAGCCTGCATGAATCCTTGCTCTATAGTGACGTCTGCTGGAAATGGTAAACCGATATGTTCAAGGGCATATTTAAGCTTTTCAGTACAGGGTTGCTCCATCCTTTTACATACGTGAAGTATGGACTGTACAGAAAAGTAACATTGCATTTTCCCATTCCCTAAACCAGTGTTGTTTCTGCACTGGACGTGGAAGAATTTGGGCTTTATCTAGTGACAGACACATACATTTTGCCTTGCAGAATATTCCAGCAATGTAATTCATGACACTTGTTCTATGCTTGTCATAAAAGTTGATAGTTAAAGTCATCAAGTTCTGAGAAATAAGTGTTTATGCTTTGTATCAGATCCATAGTGAAGTGTTCAGATTCAGTTATTCAGCACTTGTAACTGACATTTCTGTCACCAATATTTAAATAATTATAGAGGAGTCAATGAAAGAAATTTATACTTTTAATCTGACATTCAGAATTAGGTTATATTTGCTTTATATCTTAAAAAAAGTATAACATTCAAAATAGACACCAGACATTTTGCATTAGAACTAGAAAAGGAAAATAATGAGCCCATTTTTAAATGAATTCAAAAAGCAATCTGATTTTAGTTCTTGCAATGCAGAGCAAATAAAATAAAAAGTATCGTACTTTATTTACTAACCGATGAATTGAATTGTCCGCCTTTTATTACAGATATAAAGCAAAGACTATGAAGAGGCAATCATTTTTGCGGCTATCAGACTTTCAGTAACATATCTCTTGTGGTTTAAATAACAGATAGTTTAAGTGTTTTTCCATTACCTTCGTGTAAATGAAAAATGCATAAAATATTTTAACAAGGCAAAGTAATCCAAGGAGATTGTTATTTTGTGTTACAAATTAGGTTATTTCTGTCATAAAATTAAAGGAAAAAAATCAACGCAAGGACATTTCAGCTTAATATCATTTACCAGAAGGAACATGTAACAGATTTAATGAGCTAGCAGGTCACCTGAATCCAGCTGTTTCCGACCAGCTTTATGAAACAGAGAATGCAGCTAACGGTAGGAGGTAAGCATTATTACAAGCTCTCAAGGAGTTACAAAATCGATTTCTGCTTGAATGAATTAATTTAGATTATCAATTTATAACCAGCTACACGAATCCCATCAACTCAACAATTCAGTGAATGATCAGGCTCAGCCCTTGCAAAAGCTTAACAATTAGAGAGCTCTATAGTTATCTCCTGTCCTACGGTGTTGCTAACAAAGTTCCTTAGTTTGACAGAAAGAGAAGGAAAATGTTTGCTTAAGGACATTGCAGGAGTGAAACACATCTTGGGTAAGAGAAAAGAGCAGCTACCATAAAACAACTGAGTTCTTGTGTCTTACTTTCCTGGGAATTCCTCCAAAGGTAACTGAAATGCAGTGATTCTTTTTACTAACAAAAGAACGTGACCAGTGCAAGGAAGAGACCAGACCATCTCATTTCAGTCATGTACCTCTAAGGAAAATAATTAAGGATAGGATGTGAAAACCAATGCTTATAACTATCACATACTCTAAAAGTTTATACGTGTAACACTATTAAAAATGTCTTGCCTTTCTGCTGAAATGCAGCAAGGTGGTTCCTCTTCCTCTCTGTTCTAGTGCAGTCAATTAAACCTGTGCAAAGAACATGTAAATTGCTGCTAGTCAGAACGTTGCTGTTGTACATTTACTTTGCAGAGGTGTTAAATGGCTACTCAGGATGCAAGTCATTGGCGATTCAGGTTGTTCATGTTTTAATCTTTGACTTATGTCCTTCTTCTAATATTGCAAAATGATTATGGGTAAAAGGACATTTTGCTGTGCATCAGTTACTGCTGTCTCTCTAAGTATAAAATACAGTGGTTAGTCTTCCTTGCCTGTTCAGTCATCTTCACTCTCAGAAGACAAGAGTGGTGCAGTAACTACAGCACTTTAATAGTAGCATATGATTTACCACAAGGACATTAAACTTAAATAATTAATTGTATTTATAAATATCTTTTAACAGGAGCTGGGATTCTGGGTTTAGTAATCAGCATCAGTGGTGAAGTATAAAAGGTGATCAGCTGTTAGGTCATAAAGCTTTATTGTTGCCTGAAAATAATCTCAAATTATTACATTTTAGGTCTGAGAAAAATCAATAGGATTATATTTTTCTCCTTCTAAAAGGTACATTTGCAGTGCAGTGTTCAAGGAGTAATAGGCGTGATGGCTTCTGTTAGGGATAAAATGAGTTGTACCTATGTCATGTGGAAAGTATACCACTAAAAAGACCTCAAATTCTTGACAGTTTTAAACCACTAACAAAAATTGTTAAATAGCTCTGTTGCCCTTATGCCTTAAGAATGGGTGTAGGGTGGCAGTTAAGTACTGGGAATGCATCTTCTGAACAAACTTGAATGTGTTCACATTGGCTACCAGTACTTTTTTTTTTTCCTTGGCTTGGCTGTTTACAGCCTTCTCTAAAATCTCTCCGAGCAGGCAAAAACTGAAGAAGACAACACAAACCTATTTTAGTGGAACAAATAAAAATTATGAGAAAATATCTTTTTTTTTTTTAGTCTTTTATGTAATATTAGTTCTAATTTGACAATCAGATTATTGTCTTGTTCCTCATTAATTATTGTGATCTTAGTAATGTTCTGTACTAGTACGTATAGAAGTTGGTGTTTGTGACATGGTAGAATGTAAGTCTCTGATTTTCTGGAACAGGCATTGTACAGACCTGTAGGAAACAGTAGTCCACCCTATAGAGCTCATCATCTACCTATTTCTTTTGAATGTCTCTCCAGTTTTATTTTCCTGAAAAGTTTTCCAGGCTACACATAGCTACTCAAGATCCATAGAGTGACTCTGCATCAGGTTAACTGAGAGCATGGGAGCTATCAGCCCATCAAACAGTAAGGGAACTCATCTGGGCATGTTCTTCTTTCCATCTGTACGAACCATAGCAGGTACTATAGCTTTTGGGAAACAGGATTAAAAGTATATATGGCACTGAGAACAGTGGACCTGTAAGGCATTTTTTACACAAATGCCTTGTGCCTTATGCGCTTTCCCAAGGGCCTGCTCAAAAAACAAATTCAGTAGATGGCACAGTGCTGCTGTTGGATGTACATTTGGGATATTTGCTGCTGAAGACACTGGGGCTTTACAAAAGTAACTCGGTGTCAGCACTTTTTGCTGTCCTGCATGCAGTACTGGAAGCAATGTAATTCTGGCAGTACCATACCTCTGTCTTCTCTGCAGTGTGTTTGCCACAGAATCCTGTGCTTCTGCCACCATACTCTTTCCAATACCCAAGCCACCTCCTTCAAAGCTAATTGCAGTGTCAGTGTGATCTCCTCTACTACGATGGTTGAGTCTGAGGAAATAGCTAAATAGATCTTCCACTATAAGCTTTCATTGAAGAAATTCTTCTTCTCAGATTTGTATAGTTTATCCCTAGCACATGCTTTCATTCATGGAAAGGCAGCTAAAAATTAAACAGGAATCAGGTTCAGTGACTTCCCAAATGGCAGTCTTTCACATTCAGCAGCTATTGGGCTGAGATGAACCTGTAACTTTGCCTTTGAGCGGAGAACCTCCTGCCATGTGCCATGTAAATCTCTCTTCCTCCTTCATGCCCATAATCTGTCACAAGGTGAGATCTATTGATACGCAGAGTGTAGGAACAGGGCTCTTGCTTGTCTATGTGTTTTGGTCAAGAAGTTGTAGCTACCTGTTAAAAAACAGTAAGCTAAGTTTTTAGGTATTCTGTAATAATGCACTGTGGAGAGTTTTAACTAGACAACTCTTTCAACAGTTGTGAGAAAGGCCCACTTACTGTTTCTCTAAATGATGTGCATTATCACCAGCGAGTGGCAAGTGGCTGGTGAGGCATGCCTCAGTAACAAGGCAGGAGTGCATTGCGGGTGAGGCAGCCTGTATCCCAAGCACACAAGCTCTGTGACATACATCCTGGCTCTGGAGGCCACCATGGCTGTTTCTGCATCGTGGTCCTGAAAAGGGGAAAGGGGAGCGCTGCATGGAGGTACCTGAGCAGCTGCAGGCAGAGGCGGCTGAGGACAGCCAGGTGTGTTACCAGAAACATACCTGCAGAGCTGGTGGCAGCTGAGGTGGTAAAAGGTGTTGGTCCAGCATGGTGAGGAAAGGGCTGGTACCAAGAAGGTTCAAAATATTAGTAAGTTCAGCCACAGAAATACATAAAACTACTGTCCCAGACAGGCTATACTGTGATTGTATAGTCTTTGCAAAACAGCCAGCAGAAAAACTAATAGAGCTGAAAGAGACTTCACTCAACTGGGTTTGGGGATATGGCCTTCAGAAGGCTAAATGCTTTTTGCAGAGTCTTTGGACCTCTTGGCAAAAACACTGGTGTTTGCTTTAAGACTTCCTGGGGTTTTTTGCAGATAACACAGGTTGTATTAAAAAAACACTGTTTCATGAGTTTCTCTTCCTTATTAGAAAAGTTCATGAGATCTCAAAGCATCTTTCTGGTCACAAAGGGTAATAATAGCCTTGTTATGTGTGGGATTTCCTTAGCATAGTTTCAGAAAGGTGCAAACATATTCATCAGAAGTGATTATTTGTTTAATTATGCCAGAGAATGCTGGTAAGCTTTTGGATTTTCTAATTTAGAAAGAGGCCAATGCAATTTTTTTCATTATTTTCATAACTCTAGCTATAATAAACTGTAATTTTTCAAACATATGTTTCCATTTTATTTTATGTTGGCAAAGCCTTTGAATGCAGTCCCTAGTGCTTACCTTAACTACACCTCATAGAGGTTGTAAATACATCTCTCCTCAGCTGCATTGCAGCTAGAGACAGCGTCTGGCAGCAGGCTAGGATGGGCAAATGACCTCAAAATCCTGAGGGCCTATAGCAGCGGTGTTCCACATTATTGATAGTAGCAGAGATATTGACAGTCTGTGCTTGGAAGGAAAATAGGAGTTTGATATGACATATTGTGTGTCTCAGCAAGACTCATAAATAATTTTGACAAGTTTTTGTATGCATGGGAAAGTCCTTGATTCAGCCTCCCATAAAAATAAACTTCTATTATGGAATGTATTTGTCAAGTGGCTGTGTGATGGATGGAGCTGCGTTTACCCCTTGGCAGTTCGATGAGTTTTAGATGCACAGCTTACCAGAGAGGATTTACGGGCAGTACAGAAATAATTATTCAGTATGAAATACATAATTCCTGTACCTGAATTTTCATTTTTTATTATATGTTGTTTCTGTTGCATTTCTGGTCTTTAAGACAAAAGGCCTTGCCATTTTATGTGAAGCTGTTGTATGTCTGTAGTTTCTGTTTGGAGAAACTAATTCAAGTCCTTTCTCAAACTTGGCTTGTATTTTGTTAATTGAGTCGGAGCTTTTAATAAATAAGGCAAATGCAGGGAAGTTTACATTTTAATTTATTTTTTTTAACAATAAAAACTCTCTTGAAAGGATGTGTTAGCCTTTTAGCAGGAAAAAAATTAATAAATCCAATGAAATTTAGTTTCTTATGCTAGTTATCGCTACTGTTGCTCTCTTCCTCTCACACCTTTCTGATATGGAACCCAGATCACTTGGCATATTTGTTGCATTCTCCTTTAAGGCTCTTCCTGCAAGACTACCTATCCTTCAACTGTTTCTCTTCTTTGCTTTTTTTACTGTAGTCTTTGTTTTCTGTCAGGGCCGCCTTTCTCTCTCCTACCTCTGTTATTTCTGCCTATTCATTTCTTATTCCTTTCACCTGTTCTGTTTTTACACATTTAACCTTTTCTTTAAACTTGCTTTCTCATTCTTTTTTCTATTCCTGTCCTCCTGATTGAATGTTCTCCTTGCTGTTTATAGTTCCTCCAGCCTTTCTCCTTTACCTTCTTCCTGCATGTCCAGTCCGTTCCTTCTTACCTTTTTTCCTCTTTGTTCTCAGCATCTTCTTATATTCTGGTTTATTTTTATACTGCTACTTTGTGGCTTTCTTTACTTTTTAGCCTCTGCCCTCTCTATTATTTACCATTCCTAACAGTCATATTTCCTTCCCCTGTTCGCAGCTTCTAACCACGACCTTCTGACAGATACCAGTTATTCAGTGTTTCTAATTGGTAGTCTGCTTGGTTTTCCACATGTAATGTGAAACTTCCCAAAGTTGTGAACATGGTACTTTTTTAGTCATTACAAGAGAACTATTCAGTTTTGGATAGTTCCCATAAACGTGGTTAAGAAATCCCACTGTCCCTTCTCCCCAAGAAGAATGAGATAGTCCTGAATGTGTTAACAAAGCCTTCTGTTGTAAAAGACTCAAAAGAATAATAATTTTGAAAATAACTTTTAGTATATAGTATGGCACGTGCATCAGTCAGGTTAAGAGATCCCACTCATCATAGGTGAGAATTATTGCGAATACAGGAAGTTTAAAGAAATACCAACCTATTTTTAAAAGTAGATTATTTATTTTAAGACTTCCTACCATTTACCATAGCCTGTAGATATGGTAAATTAGAATTCCTGTTCTTCAAGAAAACATAGTCAGAGATTTGTGTAGAGCAATTTGAATGTTAAAAATGTGCCTGGTCAAACAGTCTGTGAAAATAAGTATGTTAATGCTTAAAACTAGTGCCTGGATTCTAAAAATTGGTTGCAATTTGAGTTGTGCTAACCTTATACATACTGACACCTGGCTCAGGTGCTCATGCGCAGTTCACATTCTTGGATTTGAGCTGCCCTCTGATCTGCCACTGCCGCTCCAGGAAGGCACGGTCTCCAGTGGCTCCGCTGGCCAATCTGACACGGGTGGACCTCTCAGATAGCCTTCAGCATCTTAGATGTGGGCAGCTGAGCCAATTCATGACTGTTTGTCCACATGCAAAGTAATGTTGCATATTCCTTCTAATATATTCAGTTTTAGCTTAAATTAGCAGCAGGGAATCAGCAGTAATCTCATTTGGGCTATGCTAGTAAAGCTTTGGAGAAAACCTAAATAGCAGGTGCCCGCAATCAGTTAAATCCTCTGACTGTCTGCCAGTCTCCCATACGTGCAATACCATATGGGGCAGCCTGCAATTTTGAATCATTATCTATTCTTACAAATTGTCCACAAAAAGCCTATTTTTATTATTTACTTTTTAATATTTTTTTTCATGGACAGTTCCTGCCCACCAAAACTCCATTTCTAGTATTGCTTATCAAGGTGACACATGCAAGTAGCAAGGACTTGTCTGCTGCAGCTAATTATACCACTGCAAAAACCTACCAGAGTTGAAAGTCAGGCAATTGTGAAATATATTAGCACACATGCATCTGTGTTTATGCTGTGTCGTCTTGCATAGATCAGGGCATCCATGCTGTAGAGCTGGGAGTTAGAACAGTGTTTCCCATATTCCTGTTGTCCATACTAGGAAGAACATCTACTGGAGTGAAGGGAAATTTATCATCAATTAGATGGGCCCATAGTTGGTAGAATCTCCTTCTTTAAAATTATATCCTATAGGGCTATTTTAAATAGTTACCAAGTTTATTAGGTATCACTGTTTGCTCCATGTCAGTTGAAGGTCTGTCTGTACTTCCATTATAAACCTCCTTAATAGGAAAGAATTTATGACCTAGCTATTAAAAACATTCTTGGCCTAAACCTTATTGAAGAAATTCTCATGCAGAATTGTTATAATGCTTTTAAAAAAAAACCTCTTCTGCAATCTATTTCTCTGGAATTTTGGTGCTAAAACAGGAAAAGCAATATTTTATAGTTTTACCTGCTTTTTTTTCCCCTGAATGTCTTGGAGCGGGGGGGGGGGGGGGGGGCGGGGGGGGAATGTTAATTGTAAATGATGAAGTAAATGTGCACTTAGGGGTTGTTTTGTGTTTTATTTTGGGGGCTTTGAGGTTTGAGGGACTGGAAGAAGGAGGAGGATTATTGCTGCCTGTTAAAGTATGTATTTATGAATGTCTTAAAACTTTTCTCTCTTCATTTTCTCATTTCTACTCCCCTTCTCCTTTCCCAAACCTGCCACTTCATTTGCAAAATTCTTTTAACAGCATTTTTATTATGCATTCTCATAGAGCTGTGTATTCACAGTGTTGTATTAACATGATGCTTTCTAATAAGTATCAAGCAATTTCTCAGTGCACAGTGCTGTGTCAGAGATTTCTATTACTAATATCTTCAGGCAACTTCATTTCAACCCATGTTGTGCTTCAAGGATCTGTCGAAGTGCACTTCAATGCATCTGAAAACATCCTCAAAATAGAACAACATGGATTGAAATTGAGGGGCCTGGAAGCAAACTGGAGGGGACAATAACAGCTTAGTAAAAGTCCTATTTTTCTCTAGTCTCGCTTTCTTTTTTATAGCACCATTAAACATAAGAAGTTGAACAACAATTAAATACCGTGGCTTGCTATAGCAGTGTGGTAGCCTCTCTGGAAAAATTAGCATCAACAAATCTGAGAGCCAAGATTGTTGTTTGTGAACTTACATGGTTGTACTCATCTGGTACCCAGATTTCAAAGGGTGAAAGTGGAAGTGCTTTTGCTGATTTTAAGCCACTTATCTGCATATGCAAAAAACATTACTTCTATTCAGCAAAAGCAGTGTACGTCAGTATATTGAAGGTCGAGTTGCAAGAAAGTAGCTTCTAAGCAGTGGCCCTGTTACTGATGAGCTTTCAGTTTTCATGTACTCCTCTTACAAGAATATAAGAAAGAATAACGTCAGTTTTACCTGCTTTCTTTCTGTTTTTTTTCCTGTAAAAGGTGAGTAGCAAAGAAAGAATCAGTTTAAGTGATTTTCTATAAGAAAATAAGACATTGTAGAGGACAATAGATATCTATTCCTGTCAAAAAACAACAAAAATGTTTGCTGTGGAACCTGTTTGTATTATTAGACACTAATGAAAAGTAATAGCTTTGAAAATATTTGCTTGGCATATAATTTGGCATATATGGCCAAAATTCTGTGCAAGAATGTACTACAACTGAGCTGGGTGGCAGTGGGTG
The DNA here is from genome assembly GCF_023634085.1 of Falco cherrug. Classification (NCBI taxonomy): domain Eukaryota; kingdom Metazoa; phylum Chordata; class Aves; order Falconiformes; family Falconidae; genus Falco; species Falco cherrug. The sequence continues at coordinate 69,327,786 of NC_073699.1, forward strand.
CCCTCACAGACAGTTTTCTAGATAAAAGATCATCAGGGTTCAAGTCTGGGATTGTTCTGTAGGCATGTGGGCTGCATTGTTTCCCTTAAGCTAACATCTCCTGATTTAGTCGCTCAATATAAGGAGATTCCTAGCTTGCGTGTTTCAGAGGAAAAACCCTCAAAAATGTAGAGTATGATGGTATGGTATCTGACTCAATTTTAAGAGAATTTGAAAGACAACAGAGGGAACTGATCATGCTTACCTCAAGAAGACACTGATACCCCGTGATTATAGTTATTTATCATGTACGCATGCATGTATGTATGTGTAGTAATTGACTACAACAGCTGCCATAATTTAAAGATACAAATGTGGTCAATAGTAGCTGTTTTATTGGTGACCAAAGTACATAAGAAAAAAGGGGGATATGTCATTTACTAATATGTAGTTAAGACAGAAATCCATTTCTCTGTTAGGGAGTAGGTCTGTTTAAATGTGGCAGGGGAACAGGCTACTTACTAATAGGAGAATGTCAAAGTGCATATAAAAATTTTAATTAAAAACTTGTTAAGATTTTATTGCCCTTCTTATATGCTTGGCCAGATTTACCTTATGGAAAGTCCCTTTAAACTGTTTGTTTATTTCAGCGGCATTGGGATAAACAGTCCCTGAAGAATACTGGTGTGTGAGAGGGATCCTCACTTTTGAGAGTACCCACATACTAAATTGTGCTGTCTTTCAAAGAGCAATAGGTTGCAGTTGAAGGCACTTCCCTCCCAACTCTCCAGAGTACCGCAACTTACCTAAAACACTGCTGTTTAAATTACAAAGATACATCACTGACCCTCTTTTTTTTTTTTTTTTCTGTAGTAAATACAGCAGAAGAGATAGAGAGGGTATGGCCTGCTTTGTTCATTAATGTTTTCGAGTTGTGAGTGGAACTGAAGGTGCTAATTTCTTCAGTAGGTAAAAGCTTTGGGCATTTTTTTTCCAAATACACCTAGGGAATCTGCATCTAAGTAGTGTAAAATACAGTGTACTGTAATTTGCGCTTCAAGCCACAAGTTATGCCTTGGAGATTTAAGTATAGTAGGCTTTGCCAGTATCAAAAGATTAACTAGTGGAGGTGGCTTGTGGGTGATTCATACAGTGAAGTTTCTAACTGGAAGAACTGGAACCTTAGTTAGGCGCTATTTGCACCACCTCCACTAAAAAAGGATTTTAAACTCATTTCAAAACTGGTGAAAGTTTATTGGGTATCCATATTGGCATGTAGGTGCTTACAAGCCCCTTCTTTTTACTAAGGGTCAAATCCAGCTCTACCAGCTGCGGTTTGGAGGCAAGAAAAATCGTAGAAGTGGCCTCTCAAAAAAAAAAAAAAAAAATCTGTTATTAGGGACTAAGAGGGCAAAAAAGTAGCCTAGTAAAACTGTGATTCTGTTATGACCCAGAACCCAAAGCCTGAGTGAGAGGTCAAAAGTTTTCAGTTTTATTGTGTGAAGCTTGCCCCGAACCATCCCCAAGCCTGAACATGGACTCCACAGCCCAACTTTGCCTGAAGAGATACAGTCTTGAAATTGTGGATTCCAAAGAGTTTCTTTGCCTTCTGTGTTTTCCCATTGTCCTTCAACCAAGCTCAGGAAGACCAAACATGATTTTCTTACTGTTACACCTAAGGTAAAAATCTAGAAAATCACCATAAAAAAGAAAGAAACTGACTCAAGCGAACTCATGTGCCTTCTTTAAACACCAGACAGAAGAGCAAAAAGCCCATAAACTTATCCTTTACCCTGAAACTGAGTTTGAGTATAATGTGCTATCATGTTATCATTGTTAAACTTAAAAAACCAGGGATTGCAAAAGTTAAAGTTACTCAGTTTTCAGCCTAAGCTTTGAGCTGTTGCTTGGATCTGTAGTTAAATAGTGTACATGTAAATTTTGGTACAAGAATTCCCCTTCCTTAAGGATATTTTCCAATTAAGTTATGAAGGTAAAGGGAAAAAAAGTCATTGATGTGAATGAGATCTGAAGTGGATCAGAAACCAAATCCTGAGGCAAATTGAATTGAGGAGGCTAAAACTGGATTTTAGCAACTACTAATACTGACTGGAAGAGACTTGATTCAAAGCCACTTTTTTGAGGATAGTTTAGAGCAGGTCAACCCATGAGTTACATTTGAACACTGAATTGCATCGTATTCATCCCAAGTTGCTCTTTTGACTTAAGAAGGGCTAATTCTAAGTTATGGTACTGCTGGCTGTGAATATCATAATCCCTCATTGTGAACTCTGTTTATTGATGACTGAAATGTGAAAACTGCATTGCAGAATATTTAATCTTGTCTCTTCTCCCAATTCCCATCTATGGAGACACACTAGAGTTTCAACTGATATTTTTTTTCCTTTTTTGTCCCATGGTTTCTTCTGTTTTCTGCTTTTCAGAAAGCATGATTTATTTATTTGTTTGAGACTATGTGTTGTAAAAGGATTACCTTGTTAATTGTTTTTTCTAGTGCAGTTAAAAAGTCTTATGCTTAAATAGGTGCTAATGTTTTAGCTTTGAAAGTTACATGTTTACTGCCACAATAAGAAGCCAGTTATTTTTCTTTGGGAAAAAATTGTTTTGTACATCTTTTTCAATACATTCCCCATGCAACAGTCTCCATTTTATACGTTTTTTAATCTCTAATAGTCGAAATACCTGTTCAATCTTACATTATGATGTATGAACAGGATTAGTGATACAGTGTTACAGGAAGAGTGCTGGGGGTCTTGTAAGTGTTGTGACTGTTATTAATTATATTTCAGTAGAACAAAATTGTATACAATAAATTTTTCTTCATAAAAAACTTCAGAACTTCATTAGTTTGGCTATGGAGTCTATGGAGAGGTGAATGGTGAATTGTAGTCATTCAGCTATTTTCTAAACTGCAGTCTTAAATGTGAGTGTATTTTTAACGGTGCATAGTGTATACGTGCCGATTTACAACATCCTGCTGCATCTGAATTACATTTTGATTTTGGTTTGTTTTGGTTTTTTATAATGAGGGGGTTTTATTCTTTCAGTTTCACATGATGAAAAAGTAGCTGGCATGAATTTTCTCAGACTTGTCCCTGCATGGTGATGCTCTCTGGATAGTCATGGAAAATTTCAGCCAATGTGAAAAAAAAAAAAAAAAAAAAAGAAAGAAAACAGGTTATAATTTAAAACAGACTATCAAACTTCTTGACAAACAGACACTAGGTTATAGTAACAGTTTATTCAGGAGCCAGATGGCAAGAAAACCTTTTCATGCTATGTGATGGGACATACCTTCCTAAACCAAACAGAATTATCTTGTAGACTACAATTTGGATAGCCAGATTTTAATCTTCAGTTAACCTTTGTATTAGCTTTATGAAAACCATAAGTGATTAATTTATTAAGCAAGATTTAAGAAAAAAAAAAAGGGGGGGGGGGGGGGGAACGACAACAAAAGAGAGTGTTTTTCATCAGCTGGTATTTGGAACACAGTGTCCTAGATAGCATTGTGGACTTACAGGTACCACTGCTAGCCAAATAGAAGATAAGCACAAAAGAGGAGAGAAGGAAAGAACCTCAGACCAGTCCTTCATATACACTTGCGCTCAGGCATCCCATCTTGGTTTGTTTAATTCCCATTTTGAAACTCACTTCTCTCTACAATTTGCCTGATTCTAGAGCTGATTTGTTCCTTCTCTTTTCCTTTATTTCAGTTCCCTACTGAAGTATCAGAACTATCTCCTCACTGTACCGTGATGCTCATTGTTTGTGTTTATTTTAACTTTAATCTCTCCTCTCTCCACTCTGCCTTTTGCCTTTTTATTTTGCATGGTTGTGTAATCTCCAGTGTATAGCTAAGTTGTGTGGGAGTAGCTCTGGTACAACTAGTTGGATTTCATTGTAACTAGGTGAATTGTACTATAAAGCTTGCTAGAAAAAAGGCCATAGCAAGAGAGGACACTGGGACCGCTGGGAGAGACTTGACAGTGATGGAAGGACAAGCAAGATGGAAAATGCAGAGGGAGGAGAGTATAGGGACAAGGCAGAGTTTGTGAGAACTGCTTCCCACAGCCTTTGGCTGTAAGATCTTGTACTTATTGTACCAGTCAGCACTTTTATGTCAGTTCCAAGTGAGAACCAAGAAATCATGATCTTTTCCTTGTGACATCTCACCTTCCATCAAGGAAAACTCAGGCACAGTAAAGAAACCCTTCCAGAGACTCTAATTAAGCTTTCAGAGTCACTTTTATTTTACTGAAGGTTAGCATTTTATCATTTGCATATGAAATTATATGGATTTTCCAAAAACATGCAGTAGATGGATAGAGCAAATAATTTCTGGGAAATACATGCTCACATGAAAGTGCAATGTTACTTCCACTTACGCTTGGGAATTGCTGCGTGGTGGTGCTCTACTACTGTGGCAGTCACATGGAGAAATTGCTGGTAAATAAATAACAAGAAACTAAAAAACTCAAAATAGAATGCAGAGAGGAGTTTTATGAATTAGCTCAAGTTATTAAGAGTGGTACATTTTCAGTATGGCACACTGGCTATGGCTTACTATCAATGCAGTCTTGTGGTTTGAGTAGCTGATTTCTTACTTTTACAGTATTTTATGTAAAGTAAATGCTTCATTCAGCATATAATTTGTATTTTCATTTACCAATATTCTCCAAATACCATTTGGAATAATAAAATTGGAATAATAAAGGAAAAAATGAGAGAGTTCACATACATTGGCAATAATTTGTTTACCTATTCCCTACTTATGGGGAGGCACTTAATTTCTCCATGTTTGCTATTTTTTAGTTCATAGCTGAAGATTCATGCAATTTTTCTGTGCATATGTTTCAAAGTAGGTGCTTTGGCAGTTACATATTAATTGCCTTTGAAAAGTTGTTATGCCCCTTCTTATCCTCAGAGCATCTAAGGAAAAATTTGAACGACAGCCTCAGTAGTCCTTTCTCATACTGCATTTCTTCTAGTCTTTTACACTTCCTTCCTTCAAGAAAAATACTAAGTTGGGTTTAAGATACAAATTTTTACTTCAGGACATTTTCCTCATCCATTCTTCCTTTCCCTCTTCCTTCAAAAGCAAGTCCAAAGAGAAAGCTGGACTAGTAGCTTAAATTTTATGCTCTCTGTATGCCTTATGCTGTGAATCACAGCCACTTTGTTCTTTGGGTACCGAAGTGGGTTGTACTGTACAATATTACGTTGGTAGAATATGGACACAGTGAAATGACCAGAGAATTTGTTCCTTTATGAGCAGTTTTTCTTCTTGTTGTTCTTATACAGCATTGTTTAAAGCACACAAAAATGCAATATATAAATCTGTTGTTTTCTTAACATTCTCAGCAGTTACTCAGAAAATTGCTAAGCATGGTTTTGTGTTTTCTTTGATTCTCATTGATTGATTTTACTTAAAATTCCAAATACTTTAATCATTGTTAGTCCACCTGTTCTAATATTAAAAGGTCAAATTCACAGCTGAAACAATAATTTTCATCTGTTACTTGCAAATAATTCTTCTCTCTAAAATGTGTAAAATAGACTCGTGACTAATTCAGAACCTTGAATTAGAACCTCCTAAATTTCCAGGACTTGGATTGCACCTGCATCCAAATTTCACAAATTACACCAATTTCCATTACATGCTAAAATCAGGAGGGTGAAAAAATGCTCTATTTAGACATTCTCTGATAGTGTGTTTCAGTCCAAGTTCTGTGTCTGGAGCTCATCCTAGATCAAAAGGTTTTGAACAATTTACTTGTAAATATGAACAGGAAAATATTTCTCTAACACTATTCCAGCCATTTACTCCAGTCATCTTCTTAATAAGTAATACAAGATTATTTCAGAAATGTTAAAAACGGTTAGCTAGTAGTACCAGCCACCCATCCCTGCACAGCCTCCCGATATTGATGAATATTTTTAGCAGTCTAGCTGGTGATCATGAGTTGAGGTTGGTTTTGTTTTGTTTACGGTTTTTTCTTCTATTTTACCTATTGCTGAAATGAAGATGGGGGGAGGGCATGTTGGTCACAGTCATCACAGCGTAAGTGTCAGAGCTAAAAACTGCTTGAGCTGCTGCTTTCCATCTCTTGCACCAGGCAAGGCTGTGAAGGTTTATCTTGGCATCTTATCTTGGCATCATACTTGATGGAAGTGATTGGTTTTGCTTTTCTTTTTTTTTTTTTTTTAATACAGACTGTAATGTAAGTATATGGCATACGGTATTTGTTCTTTGTATTGCTGTTCAGATTCCTTGAGGTTTTACGAATGACGTTTACATGAATCTTTGAAAGAGCAAAACATCATGGACTTTTAAAATAGAAATATTAGGCAATAAATAGTATAGCTGAAAAATCAATAATAAAATGTAGGTGGCTTTTACTGCTAATTTAATTAAGTATGCATCATGTGTAAAATTGCATTTAGACACACAGGTAGAGCTGCTTACTCATATTGAAATGTAACTCATATACCGTTTGAAAACAAGCTGACATGTAACTTGCTATAAAAAATGAAATATTCTAAGATATCCAATATGTCTGTGAATAAATGAGATGTGCAGAAGTAAAAAGGGAAAAAATAACTTCAAGTTGTCTAAAAAATTACCTGACGATAATAAAGAGTTTGGGTTTTTTTTCCTTATTGATTATTCTCAGAACTTAAGGTTTCGCAGTAAGATTGACAACTGAGTTATTTGCCCATACCTAGTGACTGACAACAGATAATGGAAAGGCTTTTACCATGATATAACAGCAGAGAATAATTTCTAATTTACTACTATAGTTCTCATCAAAAGTACCCCAGCAAAAACATTAGATTTATCACTTCAATTACTGGAATTTCACATTTAGTTTAAAGAGACATGTTTCTATAATGTGACAGGCTTTACAGATTCTGAACTTCTTCAGACATTTCAGCTATCAGAGTAATCAGAAAAAGATATAAATGAAAGCAATTGTTTTAGTTTTATAACTTTCAGTGCTGTCTACTGGCAAGAAACGAAACAGGCCATAAACTGATGGTCTTTGCCAAGTCTATAAAAGGAAAAAAAGACATTCCATACCACAGTCCTTTTACTTTTTTTTAAACCAACTGTCTGATACTGGATGGGAATAGCATTAAAATAGCATTCGATTAATATCTACAAATTAACTTTTATATGTATCTTTTTTAAATTAGCCACCTAGTGATAGTAAAATGTTATTTACCTGAAAATATATTGAGTATGTTTTTATTACATTTATTCTTATTGCTTCTATCCAGCTTGCATGCCTCAAGCTAAAAGAAGGAACCAAAAGGTTAAAAAAAGAGTAACATAAAAAACAAAGTCAACAACTGTAGGCTTCTGTACCCTAAAAAAAGTCCACACGAATGGTTTTAAAGCTGATTTTAAATATTCATACAGGTAGTATTTTCTGGTTTGGGGAAGGTAAGGTGTTCCATGTTTTTTATTTATCTACAATTTCTGTAACTCACCCTCTACTTGGTTGTTTTTAGCTTTGGAAACAGCAAACACTACGTGTAAACTGGGACCCTGGGGCACTTCTCAGGTCCCAAACACAAATACCCTAGCATACCATGTCCCAGCATCGTGTCAGGGAATATCTGGCCACAGATGTACTCCTGTGTACCCCTATTCTTCTGGTTCCTAGAGTGCCCTGGTTTCTTGTGCGAATACAACCTTTGCATGTAAGCTGATTGGGGATTCAGGATGCTCCCCAAAGCGGGTCCCAGGTCGGAGTGCTAAGGACCAAAATGCTGGTGTGTGGGTGTGTGTTGCTGGCACCCTCCCATCGGTCAGCTTACATGCAGTAAAAAAATCTTTGTGGAGGACTGTGCTGTACTTCCCATCTTATAGCAAGATAAATCAGTGCACCACAGGAGATCTGATCTATCTCTAGGTTCACTTCAGGAGATTTCGATCTGTCTCCAGATAAATAGCCTGTATCCTCACATTACACTCATGCACACAGACACACCAGTTCTCCCAGAAATTTGCCTTTTGCAGACAACCCTTGGCAATCCCTCCCATTTCTCATTAAATAAAAGACCTTGAAGGACGCTTTTTTAAGAGGCTCCCTACCAGGGAAAGTCTGCACATTTTCACACAGGATTTCTAGTTCTTCTGCAAACAGAGTCATTACTCTTAAATACAGTCTCACTCAGAGGTGTTCCTCTCGAACCAGGGAGCAGGAGTTTAGGACTAGGAATCAAACCCATATGTCTGGAGTGCACACTACAGGAGACTTTCACTGGTGTGCCCGGTCAGGCGTGCTCTATTGTGTTACCCACACAAAGGTGCTAGCATTGCAATGCACCATAATAAAGCCTCACCAACTAGCAAAAGCAGTAGGGATTTTACTGCAGGTGTTGCAGAATTCATAAATAAGTTCACACAATTATGATATTTGGTATAAATAAAATGGCATCACACATGGTGCCTCTGATGGTCTGATGACTGCTAGGGTGCAGCTTGTATCACAGAGCATACATTTACCTCAAAAAAAAAAGGAGTTTATCTATTATGTGATATGTGAAAGTGGTCTTATTTGGGATTTGCTGTAGAAGTAGGGCACTGGAGTAGTTAAGCCAGCTCTACAATTTTATTGCCTGTTACGGTTGAATTTTCAAGAAAGGCTGTGATTTAGATCACAGAAAGGAAGTATCTAAATGCTATATACAGTGTCAAATGTGCATAAGTGATTGAGCACATCTGTTTATGAGGTACAATACTTGAGTGATAATGTTTATGAGGAGTTCTATTAGGGTGAATAACATAGCTGCAGGTTAAAAGACTGTGTTTGGATTACTTTTATATCCATTGATTTAAAATAGATCTTAATAGATTGGTCACATATTTCAGTATCTTTTATTTTTGTTTATTTACTTTTACAGAGGCCAAGGAAAAGGTTTTCATCAGTTCTGTGCCAGTGAAGTTCTAACCTCCTAACCTTAAGAAAGCAAAGTAAGGGACTGTAAAATCCCAAGATGGCATCCCTAAACGAGCTTGCAGCTCTTCATTGATTTATATAGATTCTTCCTCCCAAATTTGAAGTTAGCAGTATTTTGGCACATGATTAGCATTTTATTTATAATATTCATAAAGTAGTAACTCAGACAGTTTAGCAGCAGAAGTGCTAAGCCTAAGTTAAATTTAGTGTAAGTGTTTTCTTAACAGAATTTTTTCAAATAATTTCATCTCATAGTCATGTAGAATGGCAGATGTTTGCAAATCTTGGTGTAGTACTGATTGAAATATTTTAAGAAAACTGAAATAATGTCAGTGGCAAAATTTATTTTACCAAGTGCAGATGTAAGACATCAAGTTCTCAGACTGATGGCAGAATTAACAAAAAACACCATCTGGTTCAATAATTATCTGAAAATACCCATATTCTTGGATTTGTTTTAATACCACTTAGTTCCCAGCTTTATTTTATCTGTGTTTGCACACCAATGAGACTGATTGTGCAAAATGAAGACTACTTCCATCTGATCATTTTTAAAAAAACAACGTGTTTTTGCATGAATAATGAATCCTTGAATTGTTACTAAACAAGCAAATTATTTGCGTATGTGTCACATCGGTTATCAAGTTTGCACATGTGACAGCTTCAACAGCCGTCACATAAAATTCATAGAGCTTGTAACCATATGTTTTTGCTTGACAAAAAGCTAAAACTCAAGATCAATTTTCAATATGGAATGCACAAATTAACACTTTAAAATGCACCACAAATTTGGCAACATTTGCAGAAATAGCACGTTTCTAGATATTAACTGATATCTTTGGATTCGACCTTAAGGTATTCAATCATTTTGATTAAAAGACTGATTTCTCATAAAACCACAGTCTGTTGGAGGCGCAAAGCCAATGACATTTGAGCATTCATATATTTTCATAAACTTTGAACAATGTCAGTGAGACACCTCTTCAATCTTGGCCACACAACAGCAGGGTATTCAATCTTCCTTTAGCTTAAGACAGAAAATTTGAATATCAGCATAGGGTTATTAATGTGACAGTTCACATGGTGTGCACCATGTTGATTCTTAAAAAGCGGATCTGTGGAATGTATAGGGCACTCTGTGCTCTTGCTGTTAAAAATCCAACAGAAGGACTCGATCGTTACACTTTTTAGTAGTAAAACATGAAGAAAATTGACTATGGTTTTACACCTTGAAAGTTACTGGTATATTTCTGTGATTATATCATCTGTGGTGTTTAATATTAAAGATGTGCAACAGATCTCATAGTGTATTCTTTAATTCTTTTTGTTTGTAAAAAATGGCATTAGCAAGTGACTAAGCAGCCATGCAGTTTAAATATTTAGTTACTCCACCTCCCCCTTTTTCTTGGCTGACTTAATGTCTGCCAGAATTTATAGCATTTGAAATAAATAAATAGGCACCCCCCTTGCTTATTTCTTTAAATTCAGATTTTTGAGTAATGTGATGTTGTTCAATGTAAGCATGTCATTTTACATTACATCATGTTGTAGGTCAGAGGCAATGTAACTTTTTATGATGCATTGTAAATGAGAAAACATGCTGCAATATGTGATATATATTGGTACGTGCCCCTGATAACATCGCTTTTTCTTTAGAGTGTTGTCGCCTGAGCAGCTTGGGAGAAACCAGATGGGCTGTGAGGGGAAGATGAGCAATTCTGTCTTGCCCAAACTGCAAATGTGACAACACACTGTTAAGACAGGAGACAGTGAGGTGCATGTGTTAATATAATACAAGGCACCTACAGATGTCCCAAAGTTTTCATTTAAAAAGCCTTGCTAACCAAACAAAACACAGAATCTTATACTATTTTTTTTAACAGTGGAAAGATCGGCTTTTACTGTTGTACAAGGAGGGGTAGAAGCCTGATTGGTTTCAGATCCATGGGTGCATGCTAATAAATACTGGCGACTACTGTCCAGGAAGAAATGAGGAATGTGTCTTGCATTTCAGCATTCCAGTTCCCTCAGCAATTCCAAATTTACTATAATAATTTAATATTTCTATAGCATCTTCTGTCTCAAAGGATATTGAAACCTTTACAATCTTCCAGCACATCCAGAAGACTTCACTCCCCACTGAAAGCCAGTAATAGCTGAGTTGAAACTCATAGGGTTTTCAGCAGAGAGCAACCACATTACATACATGACCAACATAATTTTCAGTTTAAACTGCAGGAAAAACCCACATAAGCATAATGCGACTAAAAAATACTGGGATTTTACCAAGACATCCTTATTCTGGGAAAATCTGCTACAGGAATCTACCAAAACTGTCTGATCTGAAAAATTGCACGGCATTTCCACCTACATGGTGTCCTACAGTGATAGCAACAAAAGTAGTGAAAAGTCAATATTCTTAATGGCTTGAAATGGCCTAGTTTGGGGGATAAAAGGCCTTTATGCCCTGGTATTGTGACCACATGTGTGAGTTGTTCAACACTATGCTTTCACTACTATTAGTTTATTCTCATTGTGTCTTTAGACTGCGAGGCCTTTCAATGGGCTGCTTCCCTCAGCTCCTGTATTTGTACAGAGCTGGGCACAATACCCCTAAAAACAATTACAATATATAAATTGTAACTAAAACACTACTAATACTACTTACTGCTATGCAAAGATATTGTTTCATTGCTGACTCAGAAGCAAAAGCACCATGAAGAGGCTCACCACTAACTTTCTTGTGCACTTGAACCTACTTTAAATGAAAATTTGTCTGTCTCATCTCCACCTCAGTTTCAGAGATTAACGAGTTTGTAGGCATAATGTTAGATCCACCGGGCAATTTGTGGTGCTGTTTGAAATGGTATTACCCATCCATGTATTTGGATACATATGGATCTCTCAATCGATTATATACTGCTTTATTGTTGTGAGGTTGGATGGACTGAATTTTTCACAAATGGCAGAGTTGCACACAGTTACCTAAATGAAAAGTAGTAAAATACATCCAGAAGCCTATAAAAAAGCCCACACTATCTTAATAATTGTGTATATTAGGAGGGGTGTGGCTATGTAACTTCTTTGCACAAAAATCACGTTTTGTTTGCATTTGGTTTTAGTCTCACTCCACATCTTTGGAACGCTTTACTTTTTCTATACCTTCTCCTACCTATGTAGTTGAACAAGTTGTTCAACAGAAGTCTTCCTGAGAGTTTTGTTTGAGTTCTGTTCTCTTCAACAGTAGAAAAGCAAAGGCATAGTGAAAATAAGATAAAATCAAATGCAATAAAAAGCATTTGTTGTAGCGGTTAAAAATGCCTTCACTTGAAGAAGAAAGACTGTTACGTTATGCTTTTGAGGTCTCTATTGAAACCTTCTAGCAGTGAAGCATTTTCTTTCTTTTTCCCAATACTTCTAAGGAGAATGTGCTATATAATGAAAGAATCTACAGGACAAAATCTTTCCTATTTTAACACAGATACCATGTCACTGCCTCTCTTCTACTTGTGCAGTTGTGATGAAAGCTATATGAATGGCTGAGCTGTTTCGAAAGACCGTATTTTCATTCTGAGTAGACGAGCTCTTCAACACTGCTTCTTTTTCCGCTAACTTTTCTTCTTCCTTATTCATCTGCAGTAGAAATTGGGTGGGAATTGATAATCCTTTAGGAATGTAGCTTTTGACACTTATCTGGTGGATGATAATTAATGCATTCCAAGAGGATTATCATAGTGGACTGTAGTTATAAAAGAATGACATTCCATTTATGTGGAGCGAAACTTTAATATATGGCTGTCTCTATCATGTATTTTTAGGAGAAATCTTCCACCTTTCAGCTCCAGTCAGCATAGCTCCACCCAGACCAGCTGTAATGAGAGCAACTGTAGGCACAGGCACTTCTTACCAGTATGTTACCAAGCCTTAAAAGCACTGAAAACCATTAACATACCATGTATTTAATTGTTCCTCAGATATTCAATGTTTGTTTGTTTCAAGAGGAGTAATGTTTGCAGAGGATTTGAAATAGAGGATGGAGGCTCAGGGCAATGGCATTAAGACAGATATTTGTTTTTGTAAGAAGCATTTTTCATTATGAACTCCATTGTAGTATTGCAATAGAATGAGAGTTTCATAGTCAAGTTACCCAGAACTGTGCTAACTGTTGCAAATTGATGTATTCCTTCACTAAGAAAGTAAATATTTTTATGATTTATGATAATACTTTTGGGCAAGGTTAATGGATCTGCTCTACTGTCTACTGGGAGGACCTGTGAGGAACAAAGCAGCTGTTTTCCTGAAATGGATGGGATTTGGGAATGACTTGCCCATCCCACCATCATATGGGATAGGAATCTGTCCCTCCACATGGATCTAGGGAATGTTTCGACTCAGTTGAAAGGATTTCCATATGGTTTTGACTGATGTGGGACATAAAATTTCCCATAGTATTGGGAGGTGCATGCTTTTTAGATGCATTTAAAATAAAGAATATTGAGGAGGATGATAGCTGTAAATTTTTACCTTTAGGTTCCAGGTGTTACAGAAAACAGTATCACAGCATCAAAAAGGCTATAACAGTATCATATATTGCTGTACAATCAAGGTAATTTTAATAACCTTAAAGCAATAGCCCACTATGAATCAACTGCAGAAAAATTGTCAATATACATTTGAGTATACTTTTGCATTTGTTCCTTAAGTTAATCTTATAGAGGAAGATTAGCCACCAGCTATTTGTCAGGGTGGGCTTTGTTTTCTGTTTCACTGCACTGACTTCTGCATTGCATTGCAGAGATGCTATATGGATGCTAACAGGCTCACTGTAGTAATACATAGCAGCATCCATTTCTCTCCAGCAAGAAAAACTCCCTTCTGATATTTCAGCAATATGTCTGTTTGGTTCAGTATTTGGGTTTATTGCCTGTTTATGTGGTTAACTACCTTTTTGAACTACTGCCAATCTGCAAAAAACATACTGAAAAACAAATCAAAGATGTCAGGCAATTCTCAAAACTACAGGAATAGTTTCAGAATCAAAGTATTCTGTGAGGTACCCAAGTAGAGGTCAGACTCCTGCAATACATTCTGATGCACAGTAAAGATTACATATATGTTAAATAAGAAGAATACCATCTCAAAAAATACATTGCATTTATGTAGAAAACAAATTTGTGACATTGAGTTCTAGATGTAGGAAATGGAAACAATTTATGTGAACCTCTAGCCGAACCCACATGAGGTACAAGATTACTGAATAAAATAAGTTTTGTAGTGCTCTGTCCAGTCTTTGCTGTAAAGAGCAAAGATCCATTTAAATTGAAATTCTAAATAGGTTCAAAAGGAAAGAAAAACGCTACATTTCTAAGAATGTAAACTCAGCATTTATAAGAATCAGAAACTCCTTTTAAAGAAGTTGTATTTCAATCATGAAAAGCTTAATTTTCACCCCAATAAATACATTTTTTTTAATGTGCCATTTCATAGAACAGTATGATCCTGTTTATATTTGGAATCTCACAAGTGAAGGTATTTTTGTTGTATTATAGTATCTGTTCAACAATACGGTAATAGCAAGTCAGATCTCAGCTGGCATACGTTGCAGTACTCCCTCACAAATTAGTATGCCTACAATTAATTTACACTTGTTGACTATATGACGGATGTAGCCCTAGTGTCTTAGGCAGGCTCTGCCTGAAAACGGTAGTCCTTAGGGAATATGTTTGCTGATTTCAGTGAGGTTTGAATCAGACCCATAGAACTTAGATTAAGGGCCGTCCCAAGGCCATCTTCAAGACCAGACTTGGCATGCTGCCCAAACAGCAAGGCTACCCTCTGAGGGACAACCAAAGCACACCTCTAGGTTCTCCTGTGCTGTGGCATGCCTGATGGGTTAGCACATTGCCAGGATGCCTGGCTAGTGGTCCACTGGTATTGTAGCAATTACGTGAGAGGCAGAGCAGAAATAAGTACCATGAGCACAACAAATATGGGAGATACTTTCAAACCAAGAGGAATACTTGAACAAATCAGTCAGTGCAAGTCTCCTCGATCTCCCATTGTTTTTCATCACAGCAGTGTTGTTCTCTCTTTTTACTTTGTCCTGACTTACTATGTATCTATATTGTTACCATCTTTGCATTTCTAAGAAAATCTCCATTTTATCTGGCCCCACTGGAGGGTACCATGACAATTTGGTGTTTCTTGGTCCCTCTCTTCTAAGAGGTGAAGGTTGCAGTCTGCTGGCTTTTTGGCATCAGGGAAATTGTCCTACATACCTCTGCAAATTAATGCAACAAACGTAGTGTGGTACCTAAGTCTTTCCAAATATTTCAGGTGAAAATTCAGCCTCATCATCACCATAACGACCCATTCACCCCTCTTCCAAAAAAGTAAACGAAAAGCACTCATACATATGCTACATCTGGCTTGATTTCTTCTTCTGTTTCAGTTTTTAGGTTCAAATACTAGTAATGATTAATAATATAATGGCTCTGAGATATTTATTTCTTCTCTCAAAAAGGGAGTAAGTAAATTTATTCTTTCACAAAAGGACATCAGTTTAAAAGTGTATAGGGAAAATGTATCAAAATATTAATTAGACTTTTCTTTTGTTTTGCTAGTTTGCATTAGACAGATGGAATTCTGATCTTTAACAGCATCATGACTCATGAAACTGCTTGTGTACTAAAATGCCATTATTAACACAACAGTAGTTTTCAGCAGTTGGTAATTATTGGCATAATTAAACATTTATCAAGAAACAAGTATTTATCATTCATTAAACTTTCATTAAAAATCCATCTTAGCACAAGCTAGATTAGCCAGTGATTTTCAAGTGATAACTTCTTAACTTCTGGAAGGAATGTAGAGCATTTTGATAGTGAAGTAAGTAATGTATAATGCAGCCTTTCAGGTTTTGTAAACAGTTATAACATTTCAGATTTAGGAGTGTTAATTTTAAGCATTTTATAAGACTCAGACAGGAAAGTGCTTGGCTACTTTCTGTAGGGTTTACCATGTTTGGCACTTTTTAACAGTGTATTTAGGAAAACACAATGCCGTTGGCCTTGAAAAGCCAGTGCGAAGTATGCTTTATAACTGCATTTGCATGACTTACATTCCCTCAACGCCCGATAAGTTTACATATATTGGGACACTGAAATTTACGTTTGTGAATGGACTATCTCATAAAATCTGCCTTATGGTATTGCAAAAGGATGGAATCTCAGACTAGATGCTTGTAATTGGGAAATCTTGAAGAGCTGTCTAGTCCTGATGTAGTGTTTTCCCACACTTAATACTTTTTGATGTTACAGAGAAAAATATGCATGTTCTAGTATTTAAAAGAAAGAGACCCATTACATCTCCAAAAGGTTTTGGTTTTATTTTGCAGAGTGGCGTATCAGACATTATCCCTGGTCTGTTTGGTTTTGATTGATTCATTTAGATGGCAGATTCATTATTTTTTGCCGTGTTTAGGTATGAATAAAAGTAATTTGTGTGAATTTCAACATGCAGAAAAATAAGGTTAGTCAATGCCCTGTAGTTCTCTCTCATTCCAGTTTTCTTATTTAACTGTTTTTAAGTCTTTTCTCCTTGGTTATTTGTTATTTCTGCACTTCTCATCTGCCATTCCCACTAACCCTTATTATCGCAGAAGCACTGGCTTACTTAACCTTGTAGCTACCGATTGGCTATTTTACCTCCCAGTCCTTTGTTTCTTCTCTTGCTTATGGGTACCACAGGATATATTACTTAACCCCTCCCACATAGTCACTGTTTTGCAAGAAGTACCAATTTGGCAAGGTTAGTGTAAGTTTAAAATGCTCTAATGTGATTGTCTAGATTGTGGTGGAGAAAAAACAATATTCAGTGAGCAAGACTGTCTTGGAAAGCTCCTTCACGTACATATGAGCGCTTCACATCTTAGCCCATATTCAGCAACTTTGTGTTTTCTCTTGGGCAAAAAATTTACTGTATCAGTGCTTTTATGTCACAAGAATGAATTGAATTTGTACCCTTTAGTGCAAACAACAATAGACAGAGTAGTAACCTAGTGGAAAACAAATAGACGCCCCATCCCTTTTGGGGATTCAGAGAGGTTCAGAAAGATGGAGCTGACGGTAGAGAGGTGGCAGATAAAAACAGGCTGAAGCAGGAAAGAATCCTGCGGTCATTTATTACCATGCCATCTTCATAGTGTTTGCTGAACCAAGGTGCAGAGTAATGATTCAGACAAATGATGTTAATAATAATAGCTGGCCCTTTGGCAAAAATGGAATACCTAGTATTGCAGCATGAGACCTAATCAGATTCTCCAAAACTTGCTACAGACTGATAGAATTTTTTGTCATCATGTTTTCCGTCAGTTGATTCTCCTTGGATACTGTTTTTTAAAGGGAGCAAAGTGATAAGCAATTATTTTCCAGCAGGGGAAAAAAACCCAAGATTTTAAATATGATCTTTAATATATAGTTTAAAGCTAATTTTAAAATACTGTGTTATTTCTAGGTTATTTCTGGTGGAATTTGAACTGTTAAAATCAATAGTATCTACAAGATACTTCTAGTAATCATGGATTACTTCATCACGTTTAGAAACTTCCTGGAGTTCATTATCTTTTTTTTTCTTTTTTTTTTTTTCCAAATAATCAACAAAGAATTCACATTACTTATTGAAAGTGAATAATAGCAAGTATGCTTTAAAGTATTTTTTGTTGTGCACAGAATATCAGCAGTAAAAGTGAGTTCCATGTAAAGCCTAGCTATGGATTTTAAACAAGGGATAGCTGTTAGTACTGCTGACCTGATTAATTGCTTTGATCTGTTGTTAGGTATTTGTACATAAAAGAACATTTTCACCCAAAAAAGCTTACTAACCATTTTGTACTGTTCAGATATGACATGGTTTTGTTGTTATTTTTAATAATACCTGCAGGTTTTAGGCATAGAGGTTGCAATTATTTTTATTAGCTGCTGTTCCGTTAACAACATAACCAACATCTGTTTTAATCCAAACATCATCAGACTTATTAATTAGGTACATTTTGGCATCAATTTATCACACATGCTTTGACACTTTTGATACTTGAAGCATAAGCTATTATGTGTAATGAAAAAAAAATAAGTATGATTTGGAGTCTGTGTTATACATCATCTGTAGGGGACAATTATGTTGGCATGTGGGAGGTTAATGTACACACTCTAGATTCCTTTGCTTGATTTGCTGTTTTCTTCTTCATAACTCTAGGTAAACAGTTTGTGCTGCCATTTAATGCACAGGTTAAGTGTAGTTGCAGGCTATTATACATCATTAGGGTAAGTAATATTCAGCTGTGGAAGAAAGATGGAAGCTTTTCACTTGTAGCCACTTGGACATTTCATTTTTCATCTAGTATGCCACTGCAAAAATTAGTTGTGGCAGGCCTGATGTAATTTATAACCTGGTACCCTGAAATTAAGCAATGAATCACACCATTTTGGCTGATTAGAGTTAATGCGTTTTTCCCAATGACATATTTTGTAAAACAATGCAGTTTATTCTAAACTTTGCCTTATCGGACCTAGTAATTTCTCACGTCAACCTGTGCAATGGATTGTGCCATGTACAGTGCACTCTATCACCAGTTTTCTTTTGGTATTGTACTGTAGTTATCTTCCAGTTTAAAGGGACAGCCTTCCCCTTCTTTCCTAATTTTCTCTACTAGAAAACATCAGCTTTCCACTCCCTCCGTGCCCCCCCACTCCATTCTTAAACCAGACAATTCTAAAGCAAAACACAGAGTAACGCAATTCAGTGCAGCTTGATTGAAAGTGCAGGGTGTAATGATCAAGTGAGTAGAGACCATTGGATTGTGCCTCAGGCCTTTGCACTCTGGATCTGGTCAATAACAAATTTATTACTAATCAAATCCAATAAACACAAAACAGCACACATTTATTTTTATTTGGCACCTAGCTGTCACAGAATAATAATAAAACAGGTAAGTCAGAGACTGCCTTTCAGAAAAATGTGCTGTAGCCAATGCGTACAGGACTTAAAGCTCCTGTACATTACAAGCAGACAGTCAGTCCCCAAAAAGCCTTGTTGTGTACGTCTGATTACCAGTGGGCATTGTGTCCCACTTGCCTGTGGAATATATTAATGGTGCCAGCTCTTGAGTTTGGAGAATTCTGTTAGCTGAGATACTTTGTGATAGGGAGAGGTATCACTGCAGAACAGGATCTATAGGTATTAGTGTCAAGAAGAATAATGTCTTCCTTGCCCTTTCTCCTGGGTTATTGCATGGGTTATACAAAGACTGGGACGAGTTAATAGAAAACAAAGAAACTAAAGGTGTTTGAGGAGGGGAGCGGAATCAACAACATAGCTGAGGCACGTGAATTTTACTGTTGCCAAAAATAATGTGCGACTGTTCTTTCCCCCCAAAGCACTAACATGCATAAGAGCACATGACATAATCATTACAGGCGTCTTACACCATGTAAAACCGACACGGACAAACAGTGCATAGCTAATGTAAAGCTGACATTCAGTATCCAAGATTTTTTGGTATTCCCATATTTTTATATGTGTGTGCATGAAATTTTGCTAAAACTTCTGGATGCTGCAATTTGTTACGCAGACACGTTATGAATTACAAAGTGTATGCCAAAGATACAAACTGAATAAAATGATGGGGAATACATAACAATACCAAAAGTGCAGCTTATGTAGCTTGAAAGTCAGATAGTACAAAATTTCCTTCCTTCTCAGCTGCTGGAGTCCCCTGTATTATTGAATGGTTTATGGAAAAGCCCAGCAAAAGTCTGCAACATGTAGGAGGAAAAGGCAGCACACCTGCAAGACTCTAGCCTACCTTGTTCACACCCAAGATAGGGGAAAATGATTTATTATCTGTCCCTTGAATTTCTCTGAGCGTTCTGTCTAAACTTTAAAAGCAGATTACATTTGCGATTAAACCTTAACAAATGTTGTTTTAACTAGACTGCAATATATGTTATTGACAACAAGCTTTTTTTCCCCCTGAAAATAACATTGGTGCTTAGGCATGCAATTTACAAAAATGACAAGGAAGGGTGGTACTTTTCCCAAGGTGAATGTGAGTTGACTGATTAGCTGGTATTTTAACTTAGATTCTTGCAAATTACAGACATAAGAAACCCTGCAATTTATATGTACTTTAGAAGTGAAAGCTTTAATCCCATGATTCATGAAAGTAAAGTGGTAATAATTTAAGTACCATATTTTATTTATCCCTCAGAGTTGTCAGCTGATACCAGAAGTATTCTCACTATTTTTGGGTTGCTGCCTTTGGCCACCTAATTGCTTCTTAGGAAGTAAGAGGGAAATTGCTTATATAACTACATGGATTGTCTTTGGCAACGTCAAGCCAAGGCATCAATCAGTCCATCTGGGTAAAATCACAAGCTGACTCCGATATTGCTAAATATTTATACTGTCAAATACACACAGACATCCAGATGAAAAGAGGCATTCATTAGGAATGCTCCAGCTTGTCAGTTTAAAGATGTAGATTAGAGCAAAACCTCCCACTATGATACTGAGTGCTCAGGAAAAGTCTATATTTAGCCATTCTGAGCAATAAATATCATCATATTGCCTCATTTAGGTAAATAGAGAATGAATATTGTCAAGATGATCTAGAGATAATGTAAACAGATCCCTGTTCAGAGTCTGTGTTACTAGGGTAAATTCCAGGACATTGGTGTGCTGCTGATGCCTTTTGGTTTAACCCTTTTTCTTAATCGCATTCCCCTCCCCTTTACAGTAACAGGAGGATTTGTTCCTTGCAGATGAGAAGGGAAGCGGGGGAAAAAAAGATAAGGTGGGGTTTCTCTTTAAAAAAAAAAAAAGGTGATTTCAGAATCTGAGTTATTACATTGATTAGTAGTTTTGCTCTAATATTTTCTTGGCGCTGCTAAAGGCTGCTGCTGCTGTTGCTGGAAAACACAGATATCTGTAGCAATGCTGAAGCTTATTCCAGAGTCGAACACAGGAACTGACAAAGCCCATCAGTCAGAAGAACATCACAGTTCTGAGGTTAAGACATGATTTCAAGAGTACACCCAGTTAAGACTCATAGTGGTATTTCTTTTGTAGCACATTTTTTTCTGTGATAAGATGAGGCGTATTGTAAGAATAAGTGATGAAAGATCTGTACTTTGACAAGAATTAAGTTACTGTCCTGCTTCAAAGTGGGTGGCTTGTCCTGACAAATTAAGAGTAAAATTTTTGGCGATACTATATACACAAAAAAGATAGCAGAAGGATTATTTTACCTTTTGGGGAAGGCCTGTGCCTCCCTCTGTAGAATTGGCACCTTGGAAGTTACATACAAGGAGAGTGGTGACTGATGTCAAATTTTTAGTTAATTACACTAGATGATTTTTAGATTAATAATTAACATCTCTCTTTATAACTAAATATCTGTAATTAATCAGCAAATCATAATGTGGAGACTAATTAACTTCAAACTCAAATCTTAACAGAAAATCCATATTACTATCCAGCATCATTAATTACTCTAGTAATCAAAGTTATCCCTCATGGGATTTGACATAAAGCTTTGTAGGTTTATAAACCAAGCTATTATCACAAAAAAACATTTTGGAAGGAGCTTCAAATAGCATTATAGATAACTAAAGTATTAGATTGGAAATTTAAACAAGTTTTCATTTTATGTGTATTACATTATCAATAATCCACTCACTGAAGCTGGGTAAGTAACTAAGAGAGTACATTTCCCTTCTCACCATGTGTTTGCTGGTTTTTGTTGTTTGGTGTTTGGGTTTTTTTTCCTTTTGGAGTTAACAGCAGTGATTTCTGTCAGAAGATCGATTTATCAGTCTTTTAAAAATAAGGCACACTTACACTTTCTGGTAGCTTTTGCTGTGGTGCTATCCATGCTAGTTAGCTGTGTAAGAAATGAATCAACAGCCATTTATGTCCTGGCATTATTCATAAGTACATTTTAAAAAAAAAGAAAAAAAAAAAAGAAGAAAGGGTTGAGCTTTAAGATACAGAGAAATCTTTAGCTGTTGATTAGTCAATGTTCAGTAGAAACAAAAGACAACGTAGGACTGTTATGCCAAAAAAACTCACCCCAAACAAATCTTACTTTAATTAGCATGGGCATAACAACTAGAAAGACTTGGAATGTGTTCATTTTAATTTTTAATAAACAGGAAAGCCAATAGTATCATTGTAGCACGCTGAAATCCCTTAGCTGTTTTTCATTTAGAAAATTAGGAGTTAAAATTGTGTCTAAAATCCACATTTCAATTATTTTATCATCTAATCTTCCAAGTGCGCAAATCCGATACTGTTCTTTTGTGTGGCAGCTGTAAAAATCGTAAGCAATTTTTACTGTCAAGAAAACTCTGAATAAATAGAGGCTGTTAACTTAGGCAGATATCTGAGGTTATTTGGTGGCAATCAAGAACTCGCAGCACTTCAACTAATGGGTTATGATCAGAAACTGTTCCTAATAGCCAGCTAGACGGATCTGAATATGAAGATTTCTATAATTTTGTTGTCAGCTTGTGATGTACTCTACTGCTAATTATTTGGAACAATTATGTTTTCCTAATAACAAAAGAAGAAGCAGTGAATTAAACAGGCTTACCTTCAGATCTTTAGATAACATTTTAAATGCACTTGCCATTAAGAAATAACATTTCTTTTTCCTGTATGGAACCCTAATTATGGAAGATGCTTGTCTTTTAAAATCTACCTCTTCTACTTCTTTTAAGCCCGTTCAATGTGTCAGTTTACACTGACGACTTCAGTAACTAGTATTTTCTCAATCTTAGGTTTATGCCTGTACCTCCCATAGACTGCTTACTTCATTTGGTTATTCAAAAACCATAATTAGTGCAGTAATTAACATGTGGATCCTTCAAAGGAAGACTGTTAGAATCATGGGACGTCTCTCATCATTCTTGCTGATGTATAGATGATAAAAAGACTTAGGTTGAGGTGACAACAGGATTTGTATTACTGCACATTATCTGAGCTGCAGGGAAATTCAGACAGGACCGTAGTCCATGGAGTCTTTCCTTTTGAAAAAAGTAATTATCCACACCGTTTCTATAATGTAACTAGGTGTTATCCTGCATTTGCAGCTGTCAAATCATTTGTTTTAAAACCATTATTTTATACCTTACGAATACTTGAAAGTTTGGGGTTTTGCACGTTATCTTTTAACCAATTACAGAAGCGGGGCGCAGCAACAAAAACAACAATAATAGTAATTTATATAAGCATAACAGATTCCTTGACAGTTGATTTCAGAGATGTTTATGGTGACGTTGATATGGTCATGAGATTGCATCCATAAAGAAAAGGCCCAATTTCACTCTATTTATTTTCTCCAGAGAAGATATGTGTATTTTTTTGTTTGTTTAAGATTTCAGGTAAGCTGAATCTGTTGCGTTTTCAAGCCATAGAAATCAGTTGCTGGTATGTGAATCTCTGTGTGGTTCACATAAATGCATTCCAGTGTTTCTCTGAGATGCTTATAGCTGATGTTTTCAGCTTCAATATACAATGTTTTAAATTAGCGCATTAAGGAAATCCACGTTCTTTCATTCAGCCTTTAACTTTCTATAAGTAGTGGTCCTCTTTTTCACATTCACTGACATATGCCAGAAAAATTCAGTATTTTACCCTACAGGCACCCCATGGGACTGGGATGAAATGGCCTCTATACATAGGGTATGACTTTATTTGCTAAAGAGGTTATTTAAAAAAGCCCTTAGGGTACTGCTGCCCTTTTGTCCCTCAAACTAGTAGGGGGAAAAATATAAAAGGGACTACACAGTAATCCCTTGTAGACAGGTGACCTTAAGATAATTCTATACTGTAAGGTTTGTTTCCATTTAATCTCAAAACAGACAAAGGAAACAAAACAAATTGCAGGGTTTAATCTGTTGCAGAAACTTTGCAATATTTTTTCTGTAAATGACTATCAAATACAGATTAGTTTTACTGCAGATTCATAAAATTAGTATTGTTGTAGGTAATTTAATTCAGCATTCTCTAGACAATGCGCCCTATATTCCAGTGAAAATAGCATCTGAGGACTGATGAAAAGAAACATACCCCTATTTATTTCAGGTAACCTGTTCAGGATTTTACTGTCCTTGCAAGTGCTTAAATCCTGCAAATACAGTCAAGCACAATTAAGCATAAGTATACAGACCTTCTGATTCCAGTAATACTATTAACATAGGAAAAATCAGTCAACATCAGGACCCACTGGAAAAAACAGCAATCAGTTTGTACTTTGAAGTTCTTTTTTCTGTCATTCTTAGAGTTGACTGTTGATTGAAGTTAACAGAGCTACAGTCAAACTAGATCAGAGTTATCACAGGGTCGTGGTCCCACTGCAGGTGCATCATTTTGTGGTGGTGTGTTTGGTATTGAAAACTGTGTTCATCCACCATAGTCTTACAGTGAAAGCC
The DNA here is from genome assembly GCF_023634085.1 of Falco cherrug. NCBI lineage: Eukaryota > Metazoa > Chordata > Aves > Falconiformes > Falconidae > Falco > Falco cherrug. The sequence goes on from NC_073699.1 coordinate 69,352,249, forward strand.
ACAATGTTATTCTTTGTATAATGCAGTCAGTGTTAATTAAATATGTACCATCCCAATTAGATACCGCTTTTCGATAGGCAGTCTTCAAAATACCATTACAAATTATGAACAGCACCTCTGAACCCACTTCAGGATAGCCTCTAATAAGTCACAGGTGTGACATCACTGAGCACTGTAATTAATGGGTGTTATGCCACTCCCTTGACTTATGAGTTTTTCAAAGGCTTTTAATTACTTTTGAGTTTCAGGCATTCTGGCAGAATTTGAAGGAGCTCTGGTGGCAGCCTGTTCTGAATGAAGCTGTTCTAGCGACATTTGGAAAAAGAGCCAGTCTGGTGGCTGGAGGAAAATGTTTCAGCCGTTCTTCACACCTGGTAGTCTAGAGGGAGGTTAAAGGAAACAACTTCTCTCGACTGCTGCAGGCACAGTTACTGCGTTCCCTTTCTGCATCTGGGGAGCAGCTGTAAAAATTGTGGTCAAATCTACATAGTATATAAAATAAAAGAGAGAAAACCACCTGGAAAACCAAGAGTGGCTTGAAGGGTTATCATGATGGCATCAACCTGATTTTAGGTACAGAAAAGCAATTGTTTTCATGTGACTGCAGACTTTATTTAACTGATAAGAGTAAAAAGAAAAGAAGAAATGCCATCATTTATCACCTATCAATAATAAGTTATAAATGATCACCAGTTAATCAGCTTTTAAAACAGTATTCTTTAATTTCAGTGCCAAAATCCAATAGCAGAAGAATTTCACCCCTCATAGACACATGCACACACACACCAGGATGCACATATCGTAATATTAAGTTAACTCAGGTGTAAAGCTTTGTTCTCTAAAGCTGAAGCTTCATGTCATTGTTTATATGCACAAAACACACATATTTCTCCATATATTGGCACCATATTGGTGTTATCACCGTAGTATTCCCTCCTCTTCAGATGGCCTTTTGTTATAACATTTATTTTTGTGAGGCAAATAAAATATAGTAAATGTAAACCAATTATTTAACCAAATTACTTTGATCGTGGGAAACTGACAATTAGTGTTACAGCTTCTCAGCAGTGAAATCCACACAGCAGAGCAGACTGTGATACCCAGTACTGCAGTGTAAGTCGACGTAGTGCATTTATTTTGCGTAGCAAGCTGTGAGAAAGAAGTGCAGAAGACGAGCAAAGTCCATCTTGATGAACTGTTTATTCTCTATCTGTGCTTTGTATTGTAAGTTGTTCTGTTTTTCTAATTGATTTTTAATATATTGAGGCAGCTTTTCACAGAAACCTTGATGACTGATATCAGCACTTAAAGCATATACACGCGGGTATGAGATGATCAGCTAATCAATGAATGTGTTAGAGACTTGCCAAACTACCATTTGTAATTTTGATTTCTAGTAAATGTTGATGACGAACAGGTTAGTTTGGTTACCTGTAATGATTACCCACTTGAATAGTTCCACCTTTTGCAATGGATTGGGGGGCGGGGGGGAGATATTAAAATTATATGCAGCGGTACACCCACATGATTTGGGTTTATTCTCAAAGCTTGAATGCATCAGCCCTTCTGTGAAATAGCTGTGAGTTAGGAGAGCATTCTGGGTATTGTCATGCAAATGAGGCTACCAAACATACCACTTTGCTTCAAAATTGCTCTGCAGTGACAAGTAGCTTTTAAGACTGGAGCAGGGTTTTCCAAGCTAAGTGGGCAACCCTATATCCTCTGAGATCCACTTTATAAACTAAGTGCCTATATGCAAAGTCCTAATTCCACATCGGAGTGCTCAGATTGGCACTTACTACCTACCCATACATCTCATTCTAATGCAGATTAAGGTAGTTCTTTATGCTTGAGTATTGTGTTCCTCCCACATGCATGTAGTGAAAAAACCCAGAAGATGCAGGTAGCACTGAGAAGTCGAGTTTGATCTGTATTCAGCAACTCTTAAAGCCCAGTTTTCATTATATATCAGTCCAACCAGTACAAATTTTAATTAATGCTACAGCAGCTTCTCAGCAGCACTCAAGAACTTAGCCAGTAGGTCATGAGAAAAAAACAAGTCCTCACCTGCCTCATCGTTCACAGAAAATATCCGTAATCAGAATTTAGTCTAGTTTTAGGACCTGTTTCAGAACTGATAAGAAAATGTGACAGGCTTTTCTCTCTGTTTTTAAAATGAGTCCATCCCAAGTACTTCTGTTGACTGCACTCATGACAAAGGGTGTGGGAAGAGCCACAGAGTCTAGCATAGTGACTATCCCAGGTGATTCAGGACTAGGTAGCTCTTAACCAGCATCTTAAGGCCAGTTGGAAGCCAGGATGGATCGCAGAGCACTGGCATTAAATTATGAAGATATGAGCAGAATCCAGATTCTTTTTTTTTTTTTAATCCGAAATTGTATTAATCACATTGTGAATCAGTGGGAATTTTGTCCATGTCCTGAACGGGGCCATGATTTTACTCTTAACCTCTGACCAGTATGTCCCACGTGCCGTGCACTGGACGTAATGAAGCCATAGAGACAAATCGCAAGGCTGTCATAGGAATAGTGGTCCTTGACCTGCTGGCCAGGATTTATAAAAGCTGGTGGAGACAGTGGGTACTGGATTGCTGCAATGCTAGAACAGCCCGGCTTCTCAAATCCCCTGTGGCCCAGTGTCAGCTGCATTGTCAGTGTGGTGTTGCATGCTGCCTCACAGAAATGACTAATGATCTTTTAAATAAAGATTTGAGTGTCGAATTCAAGGCATTCACATTTGAAAATGGAGATCTTAAGGACTTCACAGCTAGTTAGATCTTTTCACTCATACATCTCTGTCCTAAGATCGAAATAGGAGCTTTCCTGGAACAACTGGTTAAAGTTATGGAGAGGGTTACTTTCAAAGTTGGGCTTTCTGGTGTTTGCCGTGCATTTAGATGGTACCTGAACTCTGCTAACCAAATTGCCATCAAACCATCATAACATAGAAATCTCTAAATATTTTGGTTTAAAATATTGATGTGAATGGATTAAAAAAAAAAAAAGAAGAAGAAAGAAAAGAAAAAGAGAAACAAAATTATGTTGAGAAAGAGCTTTTTACAATTGCCCTTAATTTTTTTGTTGTGTGTTAGCTACATTATCTCCCAACCTCTTTTGGAGCTCTTATTTAAGTAAAACTTGGTGTTACATTTCCTTTTATTGCAAGCACTATTTGTACACAAATTGGAGCAGATCACGTTGCAGCGAAGAACTGCATAGGTTGTATCGCAAAATAGTGCATTATCAGCATTACATGCATCAGTGAGAAATGTTTTGCTGTTTTAAATCTCATCATTATGAGAAGAATTTAATATCTAAATGCAAAGATTTTACTGAAAACTTTTGAGCTAGGCTGTTGCCATCTAACTGAAAATGAAAACTTCTTCATGATAATTAGACAAGGAGGATTAATGCAAGACCCACACTATTTATACTGTTTAGATGCAACTTCAGAGATCTACTTTATCAGCTGGAACATGGCTGCATTCATTTAGGCTTGCTTGCCATGGGACAATCCCAGAAATAATTGGCAATCCATTGCCCTGCTGCACTTAAACCCCTTGTCTACAAACATAATGCAAAGTGAAGGTGGTTGACGTTTCATAAAAATGAAGCACATGGTGTGACAGACCCATCTGTGCCAGCTTTATAAAACAAAAGTGCCCAATTTTATCATCATTGCCTTTTGTTCTGCACAATGCTATTCACGCAGTGGTGTTATGAATGCTTGCCGGTAGAGTCTGTAAGCCTCGATTTATCTGACTGCTTCCTCTCCCGTGCTGTCTGTTCTCAATTGCACTGCTAGTTTCCCTGCCCCCACGGTTTCCTCTCCTTACCCGGCTCTTCTCCCCAGATACATCCGAGGTAGAACCTCCTAGCAATTTTCCAAGGTTCTGGGCTCAAAGACTAAACTAATTTGTTTTTGAATTGCAGATCAAACATAAATGGCAAAGCAGCATTTAATCAGTTAGGAGAAGCCAGGGTATGGCTTGTTTAAGTCCCAGAATCCATAAACCTGTAATGATTTTATTATATTGGTGTCAGTTTTCATTATTTTCATGAATGGGTATTCCCTGCTTAATGCACGATATTTGCATCTGATGAACCAACGAGTTTAAACATGGTTTGTTTTAATGCTTTGTGAATTTGCATTCAAATTCATCAGAAGTAATTCTATTTGAAATCACACAGGGCTAAACGCAGTGGTTGTAAATCCATTTGAATTGAGATGCCAGAATCAGCCCATTAATCTACAAATCTACAATATAATTTTTGTATGGTCGGTGGGCTTTTGTTCTGTTTTTTTCATGACAAGGCAGAGGGGATACCAAGTGCGTGTGTGGGAGGGGAAGTGTTTGGGGAGGTTGTGATAAATTGACCAAGAGGGAGTATATCTTTGTTATGGAAACTGGCCTGTGAAAGGAACATATGAAAGGCCAGAGACCGTGGTTTGAGCGTGTCTGTCACTGCCACTTGAGGCAGTTGCACGAGGAGAAAGGAAGTCTCTCAGATAAGCAGGTTTCCTAATATTTAGGACGATAGAGGTTGTCGTCAGCACCTTCCATTTGGTCTGCAGAGTATCAAAGTTCACCCAGAGCTTGGAGTGGCACCGTGGCCTGCATTTAGCGCTTTAAGTCCTCTTGCTAAACACTCAGTTAGCTTGGGTTTTTCTGTGGTCTCTTGTTAAAAAGGGAATGAATAAACTCAGCAAAGTTCACCTCCAACAGAAACAGGGTCATTTGGGAAGGGATGGAGGAGGATACATTATAGCAAACGGTGCTTCATTTCTTGATGGTTGCAGAAGAAATCTGTACTTCTTTCAGTGCCTATAGCATGGTTTTAATTTCTGTGTCCTTAAATATACTGAATTGTCTGAAATTAAGATGGTTTTTTAAGCTGATAGTTACCAGATTTGAAGGTATATATATCATTGTCTGAGAGTGCAAAAGCATGAATATATGAGAGGGATTACTTTGTGAGAAGAAGGGTTTATCAACAACATTTTCCTCAATGCACATTCTTCTTAAAATTAACAAGTAAGTTTTTGATAAAACTTATTTTAAAACCTACAAAAATGTATAGTTATACATCATGTACTTTAGCCTTTTAAAAGGAATGGCTTTATTCATTTATTTAGATAGGTGACAATTCAAAATGGAATTCAGCTGGTACTTTGAAATATGTTCATACAGTCATTTTGCTTAGTTAGAGTCAGGCTGAAATCAGTCCGAGAAATATGTATATTTGGCTGGGAGCAAAAGTGATGTTTAGCTAACTTTGTGACTGCCTTCCTCTGGGAAAAAGCAGTGCTGGTTTGGCCCTTGTCAAGCAGAAATTAAAAGGTCTAAGTTTCTGGTTTGAATGTCATTGACTGGGGCTAACTGGGGGGCTAACTTAGAAGAGCATTTAAGCCTATGCCTAGCATTACCTATATGCTTCATTCCCAGAAGTCTAACTACAGGCCCCTTCCTATGTACTTGCAAGAACTGTGATGATCAGGAAGTCTACCATCTGACATCTGTGAAATGAGCTGGTAGATGAGTCTTTTTCATAATGAACCAGTTTCCATCTCATAAAATTCTGTAATTGCAGATGGTATCAGTGGACACCTATGACAATCTCAGCAGAGATTGCAGCCCAGCATTCCTCATTATAGGATACATGGACACTGAACTCCTCTCTGCTCATGAACATGGGGTTGATTCATTGACAGGGCATTATCAGGAAAATTGCAATGATGTGACTAGTGCTTCACTGTGAGTAAATGGAGTACCTCAACTCTCGGAGTTGACAATAGGCTCTTCTAAGAAATGATAATGCTGTGATTAAGACATAAAGCTGGGACTCGGTACACCTGGGAATTCTTGTGTGACCCTAGCAACACACTTTTTGTTGTTTTTCACTGCTCTGCCTGAAAAGTTAGGATAATGCTTTTTCATGTTATAGTGTTATTTAGTGATAAATATATTACTAATGATGAGTAATTCAGGAGATACAGTTTTAGAAGCACGTGGTTAGATAAATACTATTAGCTTTTAAATGCGTTCTGTTCAGTTTGCATTTGCATGTGCTTGTGCCTAGCACTAGCGGAAAGCAGGCCGATTTTATTTTGCTTCCTAATTCTGCATAGAGGAATTCAGCTTTAAGCATGCAAACCTAAAAACCCTGCATAAAATCTGCTCTATTGTAAAAGTGACCCTATAAAATAACATGGAAGAAGAAATACATGAATTTTGGACTTATTTTAATTTGTTCTTTTTAGACACTGATACAATTTTTGTTCTGTCTGTGTACACTTTCATATATGTATTTTCTTCTTACAAAGAAAATTAAATCATTCAGATAGCTTTAGAGTCTTTTTATTTCAGTAGAAGCACCTGAATTATGTTTTAACAGTACTTGGAGACACATTGAAAGAAATGGTGAACCTCAATGGGTTTTGAAGCCCTGAAACACACGCCAAAAGATATAGCTATGAAATCTTTAAGTCAGTCCTGCCTGGGACTCATAGCAGCAGTTTCAACCTGTGATGCCATGGGCTGCTCAGAAGCTCTTTAATCTGCACATCTTCAAAATGACAGACCACAACAAGTCGTCCTGCACGTTTTGTGTGTTATGTGCCAGAAGTTACAAAACTGTTAGTTCACTAAACTATGGTAGCTGGAAAAAGAGTAAGAAGTATTAAAAAAAATGGTGGCTGAAATAAGAACCCTTTAACATAAGTGTCAGCAGGAGCTGTTAGTTTCTCAGTGGTTTTGAAAGTCAGATCTTCCTGGTATCTCGCTTCAGGCCTCTGTGGTTGTTGGGGTTTTTTTGGTGGAGGTGTTATCTGGTCTCTGTCTTGTCACATATCACAAGCTTTACCACTTTCACAAAAATGATCATAACTTCCTCTGAAATTTTGTCTACTGCACTGAAAAATGTGAACTAAGTTCCAGCAATAGTAAAAGTGCTTGGGATCTACTTATGTTACCAGTAACGATGCTGTAGCAGGTGCTATGTAACAAGCAGGGTAAGTGCATTCACTGCACTGTGCATCATGGTACAGACAAGTGTACTAGCAATCGTGGTGTCTTTAAACCACTTGGCATCATTTAGTTAACATTGTTTTAAGCATTATTTGGCTTCAGTTGTAGACAGATATATGTAACAAATCTTTGAACAAGTGCTATCAGAAGTAAGAGCTAAGTGGCATTTAAAATATATTAGAAAAATATGATCACTAAGTTTTAAAATATTCCCTTTTTCCCTAGTCTGAATTGGTCCTCAGGAAGGAAAAAAATAAGAAGAGCTAATGAACTGACCTGACAGGGTGGCAGGGATTGTTTACTAGTCCATATTTGAATAGGATTCATGCTTCATATGACTGACAGTCATTGCAAATTCTTTGGCTTTTGAAGACTTAAGGTGCCACGGTCTTGGGTGAGCTTTAGTTCAGAATGAAGTTGTTTACAAAAATTAACTAACTAGTGACTACAGAATCACATGCTGTGTTTCACTGAACTGTTCCAGAATAGTATGAATTTGCAGTACAAATGGTGACGACTCAGGTTAAATCATATTCTAACTACTGTGCAGTCAATTTATTCCATCTGTGAGCTTTGTCACCCTGGCACCTGGAAGTGGATGAGGTAGCTGAATTGGCTTTCCGTTACTCACCATGTCCAAACCTCTTCCCACAGTATGGTGTGAATATTCTAGTGTTCCATCAAAATCAGATTATGCTGATCCAAAAAGGAAAATAATTTTTCTCCCTCTGCAGCATTTGCATGATATGTAGCCAGAAAGTGTGCACTTAAACCTTCAATACTTCCGTGCAAGTCAGCCTTCTAATAGTTCTTGTTTCACTGTTCTGAATATTCCTTAGTCAAGATCTCTCCCTTAGAGAGGTCAAGACATAGTTCAGTTGTATCTGTACCAGAACAATGTGCAGCAGACAGGCCTTTGAATGTGCAATTAAAAATTGCTTTGGCCTGTTTTCTCCTCCTGTTTTACATTTTCATAAACTCACATGTAATTTGATGAACACTGTCATTCTTTAGATTTATTAAGTATTACAGTTCTCAAGGGACTTCTCTCTCATTGAGTGTCATTTTTGCATATTTACTTTCTCCACAAGTGCTAGTATGCAGTAGCACAACTTGAATCTTGCGTTGTTATTTTTGTATTTACTTGTGTTACATCCTGTTTTTCTTTGTAGTGATGTGAACACTTCCTCCCGACTTAGTATTAACTCCATATGCCTTCTAAAAGCTGTTGGTTTCTACCTCTAGCTATCCAACAATTTAAGCAGTTTTGTTGACAGAGTAGTATGAAAATTACTCAGATCTTGAAAGCACAGCTTGGCAGCCGAGCGGAAGGAACTCGAGTAAGGAGCTTCTGAGCACTTAGGCAGAGCTGCAGTGCCACAGTTTACTTTGCAGCTCCCATGCAGCCCTGGCACACACACCATCTTAGCAATTCCTGCATTGGTAGTGCTCAGTGATGGCTCAGAAAGCACCACCTTTAGTGTCTTCTGTCTTGTTTTATCTGCGTACAGCCTAGTGCCTTCTAACACTGGAAGTGGAAGACAGCTAATTTAAGTACTACTCTATCAGTAGGACTGAAAATATATTTCTGTCAGGAGAAGGGTCAATTTTATGAGCAGCTCTTCCTTTGAAGATATGCTGGAAACATGCTGCTTCCATCATTCACCAGAGGTGAATTATGAAAAGAAGACTTTGTGGCAAACTCGACCCTTTGAATCGGTATAAAAGTTACCCATCTCTCTAGCCTCTGCTTCCCATCCCACCTCTCAGAACCAGTATGTACCCCTGCTTCACGCTTCCCAAGTAACCCTAGCATTACTGCTAAGCCTGTGACACTGAGCTGAAAAATCAACGTCTTTTCTGACAGCTGTCACTTTGGGCATGATAAGCCTTGATGCTGCCAGCGCCTCGGGAGGAGTGAGGGGCCAGCAGGGGAAAGGTCTGCATTGTAACTGAACCACCTGTGACCAGCCCTGTTCCCTCATCCTCACAAGCCGTTGGATCCCTTGCGCTGAGACTGACTTTTAGGGTGGGAAATCTGATGTCAGAAGCTTGGGAACTGCCTTCATAATTAGTTCACCTTCATCTTATGCCATGTACTAGTTTGGGGGCAGCTGTACTGGGGGTTGATCCTATGTTGTGGTTACACATGTAAGGCTGAAGCATCTAATTGATTGTTTTTTCAAAACACAGGTTGGCGTGACCTGCAGCTTTCAGGCTAGCTGGTCATAGTGCTCCTTTCTGGCTGTAGACCTATTGCAAAAATATATAAATATTATTAGCCACTGGTGTTACATTTGATGCTATAAAAGCAAAGAAGCGGGTCTTTCTCCACTGAAAACCTGGACAAGTTAAAACCATAAAACTCCCTTCCCTTGTTTTCTTCTGAAACTGGTTGTAAATCTCTTTCTCTCACTGTACCAGCCTCTCTACTGTTTGACTAGATGTATGTCACTCCTCCAGTTTTCTTTCCTATATTCCCCAGCAGGTGAGAGACAAAAAGGAAAAAATCAACTGTATGTCAGTGTCCAGATAAAAAACTGCAAAATTAAGTTATGAAGCTTATGAACAAATTATGAACAAAATTAACTGATGTTATATTGGCCCAGCACAGCTCCTTCTTCCTGACGGTTTATTATTTCTAATCATATGAATCAGGGCTCATTTTGGTATGATTTTGATGAAGTCCATAAAAGACAGTACACTCATCTTCTCCAATGCTTTCAATAGTGAAACAGAAAATGTTTTGTTCTGATAAGATAGTGCATTAATTGCTTTACTTATTAGATATGCATTAGCTTTTGATATAACCCATCCCATAGACTCCTGACACCTCACAGGCTGAGAAGTCCTGTCCTTGAAGTTACTATAGTGCACAATGATCAGAACTTACCGCTGATGTTTTGTTAGCATTCTCTAGCAACATCTTGGCAGAGGGTGACCTCTAGTACTGTCTCTAAACATTTTCAATTTACAGACTCAAGAATTTTTGCTGTCTTTGCCTCTCATTCTTTTGAAGAGGTCAGCCCTTTATGAATTTGCCACAAGAAAGAAGTTCAAAATACCCTATATACTTAAACAGCTTAATAGGCATATAGCCACAATGAACACACAACATGCAATTCATTTTAATATTTATAGAAGAAATTAACATTGTTTTAAGTGTACACAAGCAGCTGCTGTCATTTGGCTATGAGCAGATGTTAGACCTCCGAAAGCTTCACTGATAATTAAAATACTAACAGTTAGTGTTTTACCCCAGCTGCAGGTTCTGTTTACTGTAAATTTGATTTTAATGGTGCCTCTGTGCAGTTATTGAATAGAGGTTTGTTTTCTACTATACATACAAAAGTGTCTACAATGAAGACAAATGGTTATTTCCCATAATTTACTCTGGAAAGATATGAATATACACTGTAACATAGTGAATTTATAAATGAAATACAGATATGACTATCACATTGGAAATGGTAGCTTCTGCTGTCTTAACTAACAAAAAGAACTAGGGAAACTTATCATTTCTACTTATTCCTAAGCACTCCCCCTAAAAACTGCTGTGCTTTTCAAATGGGTTGAGACTTGCCCTCAAGCAAAGAACAGGTGCTCCTTTTTACTGGCTGGGTGCATAAATCAGAATAAATAAATACAGGAAATCACAATACTCATATTCGATAGGAACGCAGAAGAATATAATTGCTGCTTGATCATTTAATAACTTGATGTTTTATTTTAGGTATCCCTTACAAGTGTCTGTTCTCTTTAGTGCATATATGTACATCAAATGTTAGGGAAGGCTAGCTACTTTCAGAATTGTTAATCCCAAGGGCCTGATTATGCAAACACAATGCATAATGCAAGCTACCATGTTTAGTCCCTTTGAGACTATTGCGGCTAACTATGGCAGTAAGCGGTACTCTTGATAAATAAATGTTTATAAGACCAGGATCTAAATGTATATATTCTTGAAAAACAAAAACTCTTGCTGAGATAGTAATGACAAAAAGGTTTTTTTGCTTTTTTTGAGAAAAAAGTTTCTGTCAGGGACTAGACCTTTCTCAGAAATCCAGATCATTTTCCTTATGAGCAGAGCTTGGGGGGTGGGGGGAGAGTGGGGGTGTCCCTGATTTTCTCATATTAGGGTTCACATTATTTTTTGCATTGTCTTATTTGTTCTGTCTGCCTAGAAAGCAGAAGTCTCCAGTTTGACCAAGCACAACAGGTACCTCTTGAAATGGGGATTCTGATTTAGAAGTGCTAAAAATGCACTTTCCAGTTCCACTACGGGTATTAAACAGAAAAAGTGCATCCATGTAGCATCAATGTCAGTTGTTCCCAAACTGGGGGCTAGAGTAGCCTTTGGAGCTGGACTGCCGAGAAATGTCCAGGCTGGCTATCCTCATCTCCAGCTGCACTGGAAGAGCCAGCTGAAATATTCCACAAATCCATTCCTAATGCTGCTTGCCCAAACAGGTAGTTGCTGCATATGCCACAGTGAGGTTTTTGCTCACATGTAGGAGTTGAGAAGACAAGCCTGCATGGTGGCAAGCAGGTAAAGAGGAGAAGCAGCCTTCAAGAAAATCGATTACTGTGCAGGTTAGGCAGTTGCAAGATCTGCACATTAACACTGTACATGTTCGCCATGATCACTGGGAGTTTCGGTATCTATATTTTTTATTTGCATACCTTCTGTAACACGGGGCTCTATAGTGTTCACTTTTGACCTTGAGTGCAGGAAAAGAGAAACTGAAATTTTTCACAGAGAAGGCCTTTTCCCAGAGGTTAATTGGACACTGGAGGGAAACTAAACCAAACAAAACAAACTGCCTAAACACCCTAACTGAATGGCTTAGCTATTTATTCTGGTGGTTGTTTTTTCTTTTGTTTCTTTTTGTTGCTGTTGTCATAGTCCTCTAAGGTGTGGGAGGTAAAAATAACAAGCAGGAAATTTTGTCTGCTTTTCAAAAGAAAAAAAAAATTACAAAAATATTGCCTTTTACATTTTAAGGAAGCTAAAAGGACATCTGCTGCTTTGTTTAAGACACCTGAAAGGTTAAACTTCATCCTTGATTCAAGCAGTTCTTAGAAGACCTTGAAGTTTCTAAACATGATTGAGTGGTTAAGGACAAAGCTGGAAGCCAAAGATGTTTTGAGTTTCAGCATTGAAACATGACATTACTGGATTTTTAACTATAAAATGAGCTACGAACATTATTTGGGAATTGGTTTTGTTGTTTAATTTTCTTTTTATGGTAATAATATACTGAAAGGAAAAAACCACTGATGCATTGGTATCTCTTGAGATTTACATACTTTGTGTCAATGGTGGATTTTTATTTTTTTTTTAATGTTTCTTAGGGAACTGGTTAAGTCCCCTATAAATGTACTTATTTGTACTGCTTTACAAATATTTGCTGCCTTTGTGGACATAATAGTTCTGACAGAACCATTTTGGCTTGCTGATCTATTTCACTTCCTGGTTTGACCCATCCTATTTTCTTTCCTTCAGCAGAAGGCGTGAATGAGCCTTCACAGCCTCTACTAAAAGTAGCTTAACTAGCTGGTTTAGAAAATGTTCTTCCATGCATTGCTTGCACATAAAAACCTTACAAATGAGAAAGAATAGTTTTCACTAAGGTTAAGGAACAGAGATCTGAAAAATGTCTTATTATTATGGCCTCCAAAAATCAAGGCGATCTCACAGTCATGACATTGTGCCACAGTTCTTAGACTGCACTTTATTAATTAGAGACCATTAAAAAAATAATTTTAAAGAAGGGGGGGGGGGGGGAGGGTGTAAAGAAAAAAAGAGCAGAAACTTGGAGCTTGATCAAGGCTTAGATTATTTCTTTATGAATTTGAATGGTGAACTTACCGTACCATTAAAAATCTTGTACTGCCAAGTAAGCAATAACTTTTAAAATAAAAGAAAAGCAGTTGCTCATTGAAGTGATGCCCCAATATAAGTTGAATTTTCTATATCTTTTAAACTCCTCAGATGTTGTATTTAATTAAAGGAAAAGATGTTTCTTTGCATTCACATTACTTAATATTCATTGCATTTCAGTAGATACCAAATATCCGTATGTGTCAATAAATAACACACCTAATCACAGAAGTATGAAAAATTAAGTGTTGCTGAATAGGGTGCTGTAAATCAGGCCTCCTAGAACTTTTGCAGAAAAGGAAAAATAGCTGGTTTAAGCTTGCTGTGTAAATGCAGATCATTTCCGTCGTTGTAATAGATTATTTCATTTATGACATACTGCTTTGTCCTAAAGGTGCTCCTTGTGAAGGATGTCCTCAGCCTAGCCTCCACCACGCACAACCGCTTGCTGCAACTTTTGGGGAAGGGTTAGAATTCTAAAGAGGCTGCTGGCGGAGAGCAAAGTGGTACTTTACATATAATATTAGCCCAGACTTTCCTAACGCATTACGCATTTCTTTCTGAGACAAGTCTCCTTAATGCCATCTTTATCTGCTACACGATGCATGAAATCTACTTTCTGTTTTAGAACTGTGGCTGACCCCCGACCCCGCGAGTAGCGCCACAATGTGACCTTTCTATTGTCATCAGCTTTCATTCTCCTGAAAATTCTATGAATTTTTATTACAAGTTTTTTTAAACCAAGCTGAGGCTTCAACAAATTACTTGACACAGATGAGATGAAGTTGTTGAAGTAGTGTTAGATAAGTTTTACAGCCAGCATGTGTGCTGCTGAACAGTACAAAGCCAGTGTCCTACAATGTCATACACCAGTAACTGCTGAGCCTACTATTGGATAAATACATCATTTTATGGAACATTGATTGTTCTATAAACCCAATGGAGTATTATGCTCTATGATCAAACCATTTAGATTGTGTGTAGAGCACAGAAAATGCCATATTCAGGATGGTACTAAAAGTGCCATTTGTGTATTTTATGGATGTCATTACGGGGGAAACTTCTCTCTGTAGGCCCTGTTTACTGCAAAATTTTTTAGTCTGTAATGACATTTTTCATTCACAACGTATGCCTTCAAGAGAGGGGGCCCTTGTTTTATTTGTTTCATTCGAGTTTACTGCACAAATCCTGTACATTTTAATTAAATGTAAGCTTAACAAAAGAATAAGGTATTTATTCTGTGGGGAACAAATGATGACAGTAACAAAGGAATAAAACAGACACACAAAAGAAAGTCAGGTATTGAGTAAAAGAGAGGAGGAAAAGGTACTAAGCCCTATTTGTAGTTTGCCAGAAGCACATTAAACATCAAAGCATTTCTTTTAGCCCTATTTCGGGAGTTTGTGGTCTCTAAGAATTAAAATAACGTGCGAATATGTATTTAGTGTCTAAAAAATCCTGACATTTTCAAATAAAAAACTAACAGTCGCTCAGGACTCCAACTGATAAATAATGGCTCTGCTGAAATGACAGACTTCTTGGAAAGAAACCAATTCTGTGATCATTGCACCCCTAGATATGAAACACCTTTTTACAAATTGTCTGAATATGAGCTCTTGTATCATTATATTTTGTCATTTTAATGCCTATTTGTGTATCTTTTTAATTTGCAATGACATGCAATCAGCAACAAGTCCACTTTTCCTAATATTAATGTGGGCTTGTATTGCAGCTTATGTTTGCCGTGTCAGCCAACACCTACCCCTTCTCTTTACCCGTTTTTAAGAGGGGGGCGAAAGGCAGGCTGGATTTAGTAGGACGACATGATTTGCTGCTACATACAGTCCAATAATGTGACATGTCCCTTAAATACACAAAAATTCCTACAAATGCTGTGTTGGATAGCAGTGCGCTATTATAGAAATGCACTGTTCCAAAGCTGAAATAGCAACTAAGGCTCAAAATATGTTGCTTTCTAAATATCTTCCCTATTTGTCTTTTCGCTGCTAAAACAAAAGAAAAACAGTAAAATCTGCAATTCATATTTACCATGAAAAATCACTAAAATTGAAGCTGATGTTCCCAGTAAATTCTTGGTCATAGTCCAGTTAAAATTTAAAGTTACAGTAGATTCACATTAGTTTAAATGACACTTGAACTTCTACACAGCTCAACATTAATTCATTATAGTTGAAATGGAAGAATCTTCAGTGGGTGAATCTTTTACAATCTGATTGAGGCTGTTACATTTTATAGGAGCCATTTTTCAAAGCCGTACTGACAGCACTCGAAGTTATTAAATTGCTGAATCAAAAGATGGACCTGCAATCGCATTTATGAACTGTGATGGAATGGCTGGGGTTGCACTGAGCTGAGGTTAAGATGTTGGTGTAGTTAAGCTTCATCACACCCCTTAGTGACAGCAGTATTTACCCATGTAGTTTACTTTAATGGTCAGGAAGTGGCTTAACTCACCTCTGGATTCAAATAGATTAAGTAAGCAGTCAGAATGGCATAATTATCAGTGCTGCGAGGGATTCACTGGATAGCTCTTCACTCAGGAGACTTCCCGTTCAATCGCACAGTAAAGATCGGAGATGCATAGGTAGAGCATTTATTTGAGGAGATGAAAACAGGATGAATTTCCTTTTTCTTTCCCTTCCCCGGACCGAAGTTTCTCCTCAGTGCAGTGATGCTGTGTCCCATACATAAATTAACATGATCTTAGGGGAAAGATGTCATGATTTTGCTGAGCGCATGTGAAAATTATGATCGTAGAGTTATTTTGATTTTGAAATCCAGTAGAAAATGCATGATTTGTAGGGTTATTTTGATTTCGTGCCACATCACTGCCAGGCTCCTCTTTTATCATGTCAACAAAGCAAGATTCCTGAGAGAATTAATTACTTCTACTCTATTATAAAATGTGGAGGAGCTAAGATAATTGTCATTTTATGTTGATTTCCCCTTCCTATTTTTCTGCTCTTTGGGGGGTCTTGTGAATGTCAGTGCCTACAGAGAGCACAGGAAAAGTGGGGATAAGAACCAGTCGTACCATAGCAAGCCTCCGTCTCGCTTATGTCTGACAAAATGTACTTCAGTTGCATGTGCCATATTTATCATGCAGCATCACTCAGAAACATTCTAATGGCTTAAATTGTTAGTTTTCTTTTCCAAAGGTAACCTGCCTTGCAAACTAAGGTGGAGAAAGTTGTTTTACATCAGTTTAGACTTGTGAAGGGGACTTGCAGCCTTTCAGCTTAACAAAATTACTTCTTGTGCTTCACGGTACAGTTCTCCACCAGAAGCTTTGTGATAGAAAAACAGATAGATCGATAGATAGATAGATGCCAGCAAGAGCTCAGTCTTTTAAGCATTGGTGTTACCTTGGAATATTAACTTGATATGCACCTTTAGCATCTGAAGTTGCTAGAGGCTGCAAGATGCCACATGCTCAGTCTCAGAATAACACAGCTCTTAAGTGTGAATTTACCTTTAAGCAAATGAGTCTCTGATTTGTAAAGCCCAGTTTATTTCTCAATGGGGTCAGGGCCTGACAGCTCTATACTTTGGGTGGAAGAGCCCCCTGGGACCAGCTTTAGTATAATTTTCTTGGCCTTTTGAGTTCAACAGAGCATGTTGTTCACTAGAAGTGTCTCAGTGGCTTGGGAAGAAGTGTTAGCCTGAAATTTGACAGTAAGAGTCATTTTTTTTTTCCTTGCTTGTTTTATCCCAAACAAGCAACGGTGCTTCTATGTGTGTTAGCAATAAGATGCTACACCTGTTATTCCAGAGATGTGACTTCAGTTTGTAGAGGTGAATTTGAACAAAGAGCACGGGTGTGGGTAATCTCAGCAGCATGGATTTAATTAGCCTTGCCAACACCCATCTGGCAATAGACCCACACCTCATTCTGGGAGTGTGTCTGGGACCCACTCCTCTCCCTGTGTGCACTAGTTGTGGCCAAAGCTCACTTCCCAGCATGTGGAGGAGCTGCAGAAGTGCTTCAGGATGGCACTGCCACAGGGAGACAGCAAGTGCTAGAGCTGTTCTGCTATGGACATCCACAAAGCTGGTCACAGTGTGCTCTCTGTTATGTCTTCCCAAAAATGCTGAAGGCAACCCTGAGGCCATGCTTTGAGGATGGTGGGCATGATTTTGTGCAGCTCTAAGCACAATTTGCTTTGCTGAAGCTTTATTGATGGTGATGAGAACTGATAAGGAAAGCCTTCAGTGACCCCAAACCGGACTGAGTGGCAGAGCAAGCGGTTGGAATGTGGAGATTACAGGTATTTTAATTTGTTGATTTGTTTTATTTCATGTAGGAATAATTAAGAAGTGTAATTGAGGTTTCTCTGGATGAGGTTTTAAAGAATATCCTTCTTAGAGCAGGAAAACTACCAAGTGTTTTCTCAAGGTAACTAGGCTAGTGACTGAGCCAGTCAGGTGTGCTGGAGAAGATGCTAGGTGGGAAATGAAGGGGAAGACAATGGCATCAAAATGACAGCATGGCAATTACCTCGCCAACAAAAGCAGGGTATTAAGAAGATCAGCCACAGTTTTTCACACCCAGATATGTGTAATGTAATATACGAGCCTAAAATTCATTACTGAAGTCCTGAAATATCAACGATAGGTTCTTCTGTAAAAGATGTGTTAATGGCTTTTAACTGTATACTGTATTTATCTGGGCTTTTTTATAAAGCATATTTTAAAAAACACATTTAAATTGTTAATGGGCTGGAGAATTGTTAAACTCAGCAATTATTTCAACCTGTAAATATGTTATTTGGAAAACATGCAAATTGGTTTTGTTCGGTTGCTCATTTTATCTGTGTTTTCTGCCAGTGAAATCTAAAAATTGTCAAGGAATTTTTTTTTCCATTTAAGCTACGATTTGTTAAAGTAATGAACTGATATTTGCCATGGTACCATGTTAACACCATGTTTTATCTTGTAGGCATCGTGTCTAAGTCCTATGAGTGCCGACTGAAGGGGCAAGGAGCAACCTTCGTGGAAACTACAAGTCCTTTTACTGCAGCAGCATTGGAAGAGGTTTCTCCAGTTAAAGAGAAGGCCTTTCGGGGCAGCAGGAGACAGACACAGTCACCTGAAGAAGTTCAGCAACTTATTATTATTCAAGGATACGATGGCGACTTTGCAATTGATGCTTCTGTGGAAGAAACCGCAGCAGCGACCCTTCATACTCTAGCAATGGCTGGTCAGATGGCCAGGGTGGTCCATATTACAGAAGATGGGCAAGTCATAGCTACAAATCAAAATGGCTCGCACGTGAGTAGTATGGTCCCAGGGCAGATACTTACCGAGCAGTTAGCAGGTGGTGCAACACAGGTGGTAGTGGTGGAAGGAACAGGAACTGATATGGAGGAAGCCGTTCAAATAGACGCAGTTCCTGACTCCAGTAGCACTGTACTGCAGCAGATAATGCGGCAAGAAATTTTAGATGCGTCTGAAGCTACAGTCCATCCTCCAGACTCCTCCTCAGCCTTAGATGCCCTGCTCTGTGCTGTGACAGAGCTGGGTGAAGTGGAAAACAAATCTGGACTCCATGACAGAGGCAGGTCTAGTCACAAAGATTTCTTGCAAATGCCAAACCCAGAGATGCCCAGCATTCCCACTGATACAGAGGGACAAGAAATACAAATGTTCCATGAAGTTCAAGAGACTCAGGAAGATACCAAACCTATGGAAGTAGTGACGCGGGTCATGCACCCATCAGCTATAATTGCATCTCAGGAGAGAGCTCAGGCTGCCTTCAAGAAAATGGTCCAAGGAGTATTACAGTTTGCTGTATGTGATACGGCTGCAGCTGACCAGCTGATGAAAGAAGGTGTCACTCAAGTCATTGTAAATGAGGAAGGGACTGTGCATATGGTAGCTAGAGAAGGCTCTCAGATAATTATGCAGGAAGCTGGTAGCCATGCGCTCAGTGTCCAGAGCGAGCACATGGATTTAGTGGAGTCGAATGGGGAAATATCACAGATTATTGTCACAGAAGAATTAGCTCAAGCCATGGTTCAGGGTTCTGATGATGACTTCTCTGAAGGTGCAACCCACTACATTGTCACAGAATTGCCACCAGACATGCAGGATGAGCCTGGTGTGTACTCGCACGCTGTGATAGAGACAGACAGGTCTCAAGAGATTTTGCAGGCTGGTACTGCTATAAAAGCAGAACCTGTATCCCCTGATAGAGCAGAAGAACGATTAACACGCATGGTCATTTATACAGGGGGTGGCTCACAAATAATTCAAGACCAGAGAGATGATAATGAA
The DNA here is from genome assembly GCF_023634085.1 of Falco cherrug. Lineage (NCBI taxonomy): Eukaryota > Metazoa > Chordata > Aves > Falconiformes > Falconidae > Falco > Falco cherrug. Next base: position 69,371,478 of record NC_073699.1, read on the forward strand.
GTACAAGAAGCATGAAGAGCTTCATCTCCTAAGCTTGATGCAGGGCAAAGCTGGCAATTATCAGATCCAAGGAGTCACGGTACTCCTGGAACATTTTCTGTAAAACCTTCTCAATACAACACCCTCCTAGCCAGGTAACAAATACACAGCCTGCGGGAGGTGAAGCTACTAGGAGGAGTTCACTGAACAGGATAGTACAATCTTGTTACTATAACTCTAAGAATTATTATTTGGGATTATTATAAAACAAGCATATTGGAGTACAAAACAGGATAAAAAGTGCCACCCCCTGCCCCCCTAAGGTATTCTTTTGTTCACTGCTTTCTTTGTTGGTTTGTTGGGGTTTTTTAATGTTGTTTTATCTCAGGGTAATTCCCTGCCTTCTGTCATTTTTGTCTAACATAATCACAGGAGTAAAATAATTCCACTTACATGTGCAGTTTGAGAACAGATAAATAAGCAAAAAATATAAAACCCACATGACAAAGTGAACAGGTAAGCTTACATACTGTAATCAATGCCCTTCTTCATTTTAAAGAAGAACAGGTGACATTTTGCTTTCTACAATCTTACTTTAAAATATCCCTGGCTAAAAATATGTCATCAAAATAAGTATCTTTTTGCATCTAAACTCAGATTTTTTCATAGTACCTTACTCTTTCATAGGATCATGTAGAACTTTCCCTAAAGAAGTGCTCAAAAAAGCTACACCAGAAAATTCTTGATTATATATGATCAGGAAGAAGAACTTGATGCCTGTAACTTCTGCTTAATTTTAGATGAGAGTCCTACATAAGAAATACACATTTTAAAAAAAAATCGTCACTGTCAGTGTTTTGCTTTTCTTATAAATAGTCCTTCATATAAATACCATTTTGCAGTTCATTTTGTGAGAGACTTCTGAAATGTTATGGGGGTTTGTAAAGAAAATTCTGACATTGACATTAACAAGTAGAAAAAAAAAAAAAAGGTGACCTTGTATTTCTTGCTTAGTCCAGAATGTCAGTTATTTACTTGTGGATATACTGCAATTGTTCAATGCAAGTTCATGTTGAAAAGATTTGTTTCATGATACAACTGCTTTTGTTTCTTTAAAAAAAATTGTAAAATATAAACTGGTGAGGTTTGGGGATTATTTTTTTTTGTCTTTCAAATAAAATGTTAGCATTAAAATGAAGCATCATGATTTTTAATATTAAGCAATAAAAAGAACTGGCATTCAGTAGGAGCAAACAAATGCTATCTGTTATGTCTGCATTTTCTCTTTTCCTTTCTCTAGCTGGCTAGATAGATAAAGATAAAAGAATCTAATTTCTGAAGTGTGCCTCATGCATGCTTAATATAATTGTGTAAGTGTTTAGGGTATAAGCCATGCTGACTCTAGAGATAACTGGGTTTCCTATCATGTTAAATATCTTAAAATTCTCAACTGTAAGAAAGTTGGGGTGAGGTAAAACAATAGTTCCTTCCTGAAGCAACTGCTTAAAAATGTATTTTCTGATAGAGCTGCTGAGAAAAGGTGCTTCATTCTGGGGCTATAAGATCCTGCTGTCTTTTCATCTCCTTTTATTATTATTTTTTAAATTTTATTATTTTCCAGGAATTAAGGTTGTGTCTTTGTCAAACCCCCAAAAAAGTAAATTTCAAGTTAGACAGCGAGATTCATAATTAGCTGAGTTTGACTTGCTCATCTTTCTTAAAAGTGACAGGCTGTTCACTTACTCTTAAATACTGTCTTCAGCAAACAGTGACAGGATCAAGTCCCGTTTGTTATCAGGAAAAAGGTGACCTTTACAAAATGATGGCCCTCTGCAAGACTCTCACAGATGTTCAAAAAACTGAATGTTTTTCAGTGGAAATATTTCTTCTTGATCATTTCTCCTGTTAACTGTAGCCCTGTGGTCTTGCAGCTTGGATGCTAATTCTTTGCTGTGCTTAGTCCTGTATGGCTAACCTTTCTGCTGCAGTACAGGGTGTTGACACTGACATGCTGCAGTTTACCATTTGTGATTTATTTAGGATAAATATGTCTCAGGTGGCATTTAATCCTTCATAAAACCAGTGTAGCCTGCAGTGTCAAACCAGCAATCACATTGTATGCACAATGAAAAGAGCAGACCTTTGCATAAAAAAAAAAAACAAAAAAACCCAACTAACAGTGGTAGGTGTTCCTGTGCTTGGGAGCATTGGAAAGGATTCACTAACCTACCATGTGCTGTAATTACCTGGAAGCTCAGGTTAACGATACTTCTCTCTGAGCGCAGCCTGATGAGGAGAGCTAATATTTTTCTAAGGCTATTTCCCCGCCCCCTCGCCCCCCCCCCCCTTCTTTTTAATGTGCACTTTAAAGTTAACTTATTAGTGCCCTACAAATGTAACATTAGAAATCAAGGGTGACATTCATTCCTGCGCAGACAGCCTGCTTAAGGACTCCGTGCACTGTCTCAATGCCACGCTAAAATGCTCTCTGCCATACCGAGAAAGCTGAGGCCACAGCAGATCTCTCCCAGGGCCTAGGAGGCTCATCCCTGGCATTTGTCTCCCTCCTGTGCCTGCGCTCTTGGCACCGTGCTGTATTGTAAGCTGAAAGGAGATTAGCTGGATCACTCCATGGATCTGCCAAGCTTTCGTCTGCCCTGGGGAGCTGGGAAGGCAGCAGCGGAGGGAGATGCTCAGGGTACAGCAGCACCTGAAAAGGACCTTAGCCCCCAGGATGGCCGTGCGTGGTGCTGGCGAGGTGCCCGTGGCATGGCAGCGAGCAGGTTCAGGGGCGGCAGGAGCCCTTTGCCACAGGTAGCATCTACCGTCAGAGCACAGTAGAACTTGTGGGGTGGATCTAGGAAGGTGTATAGCCCTGGCAGCCATTCATTCCTAAAAATGTGGTTTGCTGTCTGGTTTGAACACCTTCAGTTGCCTGTCTGCTGGTGAAATCAAGGGCTACACCGTAACGGAAGCGGTTGTCGAGAGTGCAGTATTCCCATGTCAGGCGGCTGTTTTCTGGTGTTCCAAATGCCGGAGCCATTGACTTAATATCCTCTTTGTTATCCATTCTGAATAAGCATTAACAAAGTTGGATCATACTGTGATGATGCCAAACAGGTAAAATCGTAAGTGTTTAGGAAGCATTAAACTGGGGGAAGGGGGGGAGGAAAAAAAAGCCCAACAACCAAAAGTGAACAAAAAACCTGAAATGAAAACAAAGCCAGAGGAAGAAGAGATGTTTCTGGCAAGCAGTTTCACCCTCGATTTCTTAAGAATCAGATATACCCCTTCCTGAGGCAGTGTCTCCTGGCCCCCGCATTCAGGCTTCATCTTTGGGGAGAAATGAGAGATAAGAGATAGCTGGAAACCATATTTAGAGAAATATTTCCTATAACAAAAACGAAAGAAAACAACCCAAAACCCAACACAACCCAAAGTGCCCACAGCTACATACCATTCTGCCTGACTACCAGCTGCACTCTGCTATGGCAGTGAGATGAGCCAGAGCCAATAGTTGATGCGCTGAGGTATGCACATGTGGATTGTGCGTAGTGCTGCAAGCACTGCTGTCATTTATAAATGCTGCTTTAATACCAGAAGTGTTAGCTGTGAGTCCTGAAAGAAATACATTTCTGATCTTTGTGGACAGTGGATTCAGCTTGTATAATCGCTGTAGGAATCTCTGCATGTCGAAGTTCTCGTGCCTTGGGCTAGCCCTGAACTGAAACTGAGCTTAAAATGCAGGTGAGCCCCCCTTTTTTTTTTTATTTTTTTTACAGAGGTTGAGAGCTGGGGTTGGAGCTACTGGCAGAGCAGTGCAAGGAGCTGGTGTGGTGGATGGAGGCCTCAGAAAGCAACTTCTGGGGCTTTTTTCCAACTTTCCCTGCTCAGTAGACTTCCTGAACACCAAAGCTGTAAACAGAATAAAAAAGGAGAGAAGGATGAAGACAAAAGCACTCCTGAAATTGGAAACAAAAGTTAGTTCTAGTGAGACGATTAAGTAACAGAAAAAAGGTCATTCATTTGGCAAAGTAAAAGAGAGCTGTGAGTTTTCACTTATTTTACTGTGCAATATTAGCCCATAATTTAAGATAGCACACGGCTCACTTAAACAGCCTACCCCTGTTCCATCTTGTTGAAGAATACAATTCGTTTTCTACTCCTCTAGGGTGATATCATTTTATATGAAGAAAAAAGTTAGCTCAGATGGCAGTTATATGTTTCGGAAGCACCTTCTAATCAGGGATTGGTGATTCATTATTAGCTTCAGCAGGCGATCCATCTGACATGTAAGGGGAAAAAATTAGCAGCTGTCACTGCATGATGAGTTAATTTCCTGATAGGCCTGACACTGAAAAGCCATTTGGAGACATGGAGATGGCTGATGAGAAAACCTGGTGCTGGTTTATAATTGGAGAGAAAGAAAGGGCAGAGAGACAGAGGGAGATGGGGGAGGGACTGAGGCTAATCTACAAGTGGGGATGGATGTTTGTATATTTACTAAATAGACTGCTTCACAATAACCTGCATTACTGCGCATATACACCTCGGCAGTTAAGTAATAAGGACCAGGGCCTTTCATTTTCCTTCTGCCGTGTGTCATTATTTCTAGTCATTTGTAATTAGTACTCCAGACGGTTTTATGCTTACTCCAGCCCGGGTGAACCATGTACAAGCACGCGATTGGGTTATCTTGCAGTGACATTGAAACCTGACATTTTAGTGGAAAGGGGAGAAAATGACGCTATCCCTTTAATGGTTCTTGCTGCAATTTTCTTAATTGCAGCTTGAGATTTCAATCAATCATAGAAAAATAAACTTATCTGAAACAAATATTGCTAAAACTTCCAAGGGCACAATTGCAAGTGATGAAAGGGTATTCAAAGAAATCTCTTTTAGAGTATGAGGAAATATGTTCTTCAAAATATGTAAGCACATGCCTGTCTGTTTATCCTTTGTAAGAATGGTAAGTAAAACTATGGAGAAAACAGGCATGCGAGGCCAAATACAGTCCACTGCAGAATCTGCCTTGTGTGTGTAATAGGGACAGCAACACAGAGTCCTTTATATGTGTTAAATAAAGCTAAAAGAAAGCCCTCGGCCAGAGACTAACTAATTTCTTCTGTGGCTGTGTGTTAGGTTCTTCTTTAAAGGGCTACGTGTTTTCAGCCATTTAAATAAGGTATTTAATACAACCAGCAAACAAAAACAGGCTTTCCTTTAACTGGAAAATAAAGAACACGATGAATATTTAAAACTTTTATTTTTCAAAATGGTAGAATATAATGGGAATTTCACCATCATCGGACAATAATTTTTGACTGGGCAGAGCACAAACCAGTAGCTTCCACCAACTCCATTTGGACAAAATCAGCTTTGCCATTTTTCTATAAGGATGTTCTTAGATGACGGTTACGGATTTGAGAGCAGTGGTGGAGGGGAGGAAGATCCACAGCAGGCAGGTAGATGCAGCATCTATCGTGCAACTGAAATGTGAAAGATGACTACACCACAAGGTAGGATTGTGTCCTGCAACATAACAGGATGCCTGACCTCGTTTAAAACACATTCTTGTCCTCTGGCAGCAACACTGTTCTCAAGGCTACTTTGAATGACCAGTTGCACCATGTAGCCCTGCCCTGGAGGTCAGCATTAACTGAGGACCAGCAGGTTCTAGGAGTTTCTGATTAGTAAGAGCAGAAATCCCCTGGGCAGCAACAGTTTAATTCTGGGCTGGCCTTTATTCCATACGCTCCCAACCTCTGATCACTCTCACTGCTTTGAATCTTTATTCCTTACTGTCTTGAATCCTCATTCCTTATTGTTGCAGCTTTTCCATGTGTCGGTTCAGCTCCTGGGAGGTCCTGCACGTAGATTTGCCATGTTTGGGAGCGTTCCACCTGGATATTCAGGGAGCAGAACAGGTTTGTTACCTCTGCTAGGTTGCATCTCCTGTTATGCAAATACCCATGAGCCTCAAGGTCTGTGCAATGGTCAACAGACGTACTTTGAAAGTCATCTATCCTTGGGAGGCTTGGTTGGGTGTCGCCTGGGGACATCTGATCAGACAAAGGAGAAGAAAAGATTGGCCAAATCCAAGGGTAGAAGGCAGCGAATTTGATTCTTAATCTGCTAGGGACTGAGGAAGGAGCTTCTGAAAGCAGAAGTAGAATTGAATTACCAGGAACCGAAAGCAATGACTGCTCACACGTAGCAAAGCCATCCACACAGGAGCTGAGAGACAAGGAGCAGACAAAATGGGAAGACAAAATCCAGTGTCTTTCCAGTACACGCCCACAACAGAAATCCAGCTCCCTTTCCCACTCTCTTCTCCCCTCCTGCTCCACCAAGGCACAGGGCAGATGAACAATTTTGTAGCCACATTCAACTGACCCTGCTGTAGCATGCAGGACACAGCGGCTGGTTTGAAGATCTGGCCATAGCAAGTGCAGTGCTGCCGGTGGCCCCAGGTCGGTCATGGGCTCCTGATCTCCAAATTCCCACAAGGGGAGACACCCACAGAGAAGATATGTCTCATCCAGGTAGGACAGAGGGTCACCAGGGGAAGGAAAGGACTTGTTTCTGTTGCAAAAGAGGTTTTTGCTAGCAGATATCTTAATGCTGAGAGAGTTTCAGGACCTTCCCCCAAATCCTGCTAAGCTTCTTCATCTGCCAATGTGTTGCTCTGTTGTGGGGGGTGTGGAACAGGTTTGTGTTTTCTGCTCAGCATATGGTGGTGACTGCTGGTGGTTGGTAACTGAAATCCAGATGCCCAGCTCCAGGAGGATTTTTTCCCTTGCTAGGGACATCTGGCCATCCTCTCAGCCTTGCTCTTTCTTCTCCTCCTCATTTTTGTTTGCAGTCTGTAGGCTTCACCTCTGAATTTACAAAGCAGATCATTCAGGTGATTTATTCTGCTTTAATTCAAGGTTAAGGAGGAGTCAGCAAAGGGAAGCCCAGGGTTGTGTTCGCACCTGGGGACCCAGATAGAGACATATATATCCCAAGCCCACCACTTGCCAGGGTAGCAGAGGGGTTGAGGCTGCTGTGGCACATTGAACAGAAGGTAGTGGCACTGTTGGCTGGCACCAGCCTGGTGGGGATGGCAAGTGAAGGGAAACCTAGAGAGATGCGTCTGAAGCACCGGGATAGCTGCCTTGCTTTGGCTTGGAGCAGCTAGGGGCTGTCTGGGGTGTTTGGGCTCAGACTCCTGCCTTAAATCCATACGTGAGCTATGATGATAAAATTTAGGGACAGCAAGTACTGCAGATATTTAGAGCAAATGGAAGCAGGAATTTTCAGGAGTATTTCTGTCTAGTAGCTGGGAGCCTGGATCCCCAGGAGAAATTCTGAGTGAGCAGGGAGAGCCTCTAGACCCCCCTCGCCCCCTTTTATTATTCTTTTCTCTCAGCGAAACGAGGGAATTTGTTGTTCCTGCAGGTAAAGGGCTGGGTCTGACAGGAACAGGCTTGCTGCATACCTGGTAATCCTGCCGGCAGACCACTCTGCTATAGAAGCTGTGTCTTGCTGGGTTGTGATGTGGTCTGTGGTAGATCAATGATGTGGACAAAAACCTGCTGCTGAGGAGCAGGAGCCAAGTCTTAGGCAATATGCTTGTTAGAGTCATAGAAGATAACCAAACTCTTTTGCTTTCGCAGTGTGTTGGTATCTGACTCTAAGATTTGGTAGACAAAGTGCTAACACAGCAGAAATTGTCATGTCTGCTCTTCTGTGCTGTGTCTTGGGTTTGTCCTTATTCCTCCTGTCCCCATTTACTGGGCCTGTCTACTAAAGAGAGACCAAAAGTGGCCCTTCTCCAGTAGCGCGAGCTCCCAAAGCCCCTGCAAAGGTGCAGGGATCCATTTTGTCTCCTCTCTTCTAAGGGGGGTTTATGACTCGGCTCGTGCTTCCTCACTTGGCACCTCAGCAGCACAAGTGAGGCTCCTGCCAGAGCAGCCCAGCCGTGGTTTGGCTGTAGCATGGGTGGGTGGATGCACCCCAGTGTCCTCCCCTGCACTCTGCCCTGCCACGGATAGTGTGCAGGAGCTCACGCAGCTTTTCAATAATTTGTCTTAGTGGTTTAGTGGTGGTTCCATGCCTAGTTTATTGCGTGCTGTTGAAAGCCTGCTCCAGAGGCAGGATGAGTCATTTTCTGTGGACATTTCTTCTGGTACTTGTCACTTTGGTATCCAAGCATTTCCCAGCCCTTCACAGCTTTGTCCTCCTTTGCCCCACTAAGGTATCATGAGGAAATATTTTTCCTCTTTCACAGATGGAGAACTACAGAGCGCAGAGGAAAATCTCCAACCGTTTAGGGGACCTCATTTGAGCTAAGGCAGACATTAACAAAGCTCTTAGGCTGAAGTAAATGGGGAGATATCCCTGGCATGTGACCATCATACCACCTTTCTAATGCTTCATCATAGCCTTTGGTGTCTCTCGCTGTGATTATGCTCAGCATACCCACAAACCAGATACCGGGGCTGATGTGGACGCTGGGCAGAAAAGAGCATTTCCTTGTTCACTCTGCTGTGCCCCGTCTCTTTTCCTGGCACCCGACTGCTCCTATTACCTTTAGGCGTTTCTGCTAATGGTATATAATAGCACATTTCCATTTCTGTATATGAAGCACGGAGCTCATCTGGGTATTAAACATACAGTCAATGTTACTGCATGGGTTTGTCTCTGCTGGGCATATGGGAGCTTGCACAGAGGGGAGAGCCAGGCTTTGAGTGTCCCTAGAAGGAGATCCTTAACAGACCTGCTAGCTGTAGTTGCTCACCAAATGTATGCAGCCAACCGTGCAGCAGAGAGCTGAACCATTGGACAAGAGGCAGCTCACAGGGCCTTGTTCGCGTGCACTTCCAAGGGGGTGAGCAGAGCTCACGGCAGTAATAGCTGGTGATGGGGAGTCATCTGCTTGTGCAGCAGGCACTCAGTGTTAATTCAAAGTGAAGCGCCCGGTTCTAGTGTGCCAGACACGAATGTGTGCACATTGGGAAGCACATGTGGGAGATCTGTTTTCTTCATCCAAGTAGGTTTCTAAGAAAGCTCTTTTGATAATCAGTCCAAAAGCTTGCTGAAGTGAAAATTAAACTACTTTAAATGCTTTTAAGGAAACATACCCATCACAAGCAAGAACTGGATTTCAGTAGTTGCCACTCAATAAATACCTGAGGCTCAGTTCTTCTGTCAGACCAGCTTCTGCATGTCCTCTTGACACCTGGTTTTCCAAATTGTGATCAGACTTTATATTCACTAGCCAGGGGCTGTTTTATTAATGAATCTGCATCCTGTCATCTTTTTTTCACAATCTCACCGAATCTCTTCCAGATCCTGTTTACATCAAATTTTGTCTGCAGCACGCTTTTATAATATCATCCAATTTGGAACTCCTGATTCTGCACCAGTTCCTCAGACCAGGTCCTCAGTATACTGAATAACAACACATTTCTGAAATAAAAGAAAAATTAAAACATGAGAGCTTTCAACAAAGTGCAAAGAAAAGCCATGGATTTCTAAGTGATGCCATCCTTCCAGGCTGAGAACAGGCTATGGACAGACAATTTTTTCAAAATCTTTTCTGTATGTGTGTGTCTGGTGTTTAAAGGCTAGAGTTGCCTTCCTGTGGATGCTTTAAAAATATCAGGTACTTTTCTCCTTAGCATTATACATTTTCTGTTTGGGCACATGGGTTTTATGAATATTTGTCTTGACTGGCTAAAGACATCAATGTGACATGATGCAATATGTTATAAATGTTTCAGATCAAAAGCAGAATAGGGAGAAAAAGCTTTAGAATAGAAGTTTATTAAAAACACATACATACAGTCTATTCAAAAAAAAAAAAAATCACTAATGTTCCCCTGTTGCATCAATGCCAGAACATTATGTTTGCAAATAAGAATTTAGCACTACAAAGACAATGCCCTAGATTAACTAAGATCCCATTTCACAAAACCCTATGGCAATAGTCTGCAACATCAGTCACAGGAGAAGATACAACACAGACGCATTTGTGCCCTCATGCAGCTGAACTGAAACAAAACAAAGAGTGAATTAGGCTGAATATCTTACTGTGTGCAACGTATTGTACAACAAGGCACCTTTGGGAATGTGTCACAGGGTTTGGTAAATTGAAAACAAAATAAACAGATCTATGGGAATAAATAACATCATATTAGATGTCTGCTGCATGTAGACTACATTAGCTTCCAGTCACAATCAGGCTTCAATTTTCCCTCTAGTTTTCAACGCCTGTGAAAAGCAGATGAGCTGAAACTCCTGCAAAGGAATGGGGGTAGGGGCAGAGGGAGGCGTACTGCCAGCCTCCACTCCTCGCCTGCACGTGCACACATGCTAGCTCAGACCCTCTCTTTCTCTCCGTTCAACACAGTTTCAGGCAGATGAGAGACCGGTTTGCCCCTCGCTGCTCTGCATACCTTAAGTCAATATTGCCATTTCTGGACCAGTGCGCTGAGCAGAGGTGTTTTCCCTCACATGATGGTCTCCCGTTGCCGTTCTGGTAAGATGAGTGCGCTGGTGACCTGGTTTACCTCCAGCTTGACGTGTGTAGCTGCCACGGCTGGCATCACTCCAGGGGCTCCTGCAGCCCCTGCCAGAATTGCCAGCAGCTGGTGGGGTTTGGTGTGCCTGGGAAGAACAAGGTGCTGCACAGGGCACCTGGTCCTGATGCAGCCACAAAACACATAACTTTGGAGGTAGCTGTAGAGAGCCAGGTGAGGCAGGTACTTCGCTCAGTCCTATCTCTAATTACAGCCAAATTTAGCTGATGTATTGAAAGCATTCTTTTATTGCTAAGCCATATGGGGCCAAGGACTGCTTCCAAGTATGTGGGTGAAACCCCAATGATTTCAGTGAGATTGCTCAGATGAACTGAACTTAAAAGATCAGGCCATATTCATCTCAGCAAAAGTTCAAGCTAATTCATTTTCTCTACCTTTCTCTCTCTTTCCTCTCTCTGTGTTTTGCTTAGCTTATAGCTGAGTAAAAGGAGCACGTACCTCGGAGATAGCTTTTTAAATATAAAATTCTCTTTATAACCCCAGAGCAATATGTCATTCTGCGCTTACAAAAAATGTACTCTTCCCAAAGAAAATCCTTCTGAAGCAAACATTGGCTTTATCCTGTCTGAGATCTAAGCACCAGCCTTTGAATTCATGTATATCAGAAAAAGGCATAGATCCGCAACAGAGCAAAACGATGGCCTCCAAATTGTCATTATCCAGTCAAAAGCCTATTTCTTCCCTTTAAGTAGCAGCAATGGGCCTTGAGATGAAATGCAAAAATAAGAAGGGACACAGTGAGAAAATGATACTTTAATAACTTTTTAGTCTGAACACTCTCAGGAGATGAAGAAGTTTGACGAAGAAGTTGGGGAAAATTTTAATATTCAGGTAATTGATCTTCTTGACTCCACTAACAAAACTCTTTCTGGCTTAAGGGAATGATCAGGTTCCTCTTTGCTCCCCACAGATGTGAGACCAGAGCCACCAGTGGCCCTTTTCCAGGGGGCAGGGGACACCCCGCGTGGCCCTGCTGGGCTTTGGTCAGCTAATGCCCTTGTCATTTTTATTTCCTTCCGCATCCACTTGTAAGAGGCTGTTTGAAGGCTACTGTTTTTCAGGTTTGTGCAGGGGCATGCTGTCTATAGACATTCAAGGCAGCTGGTTTTTGTTATCTAACTTTTGAAATGTATTTCTCATGAGAAAGATCATAATAGAGGGTCCCTTTCTGGCCAGCCTTGGAGACATTCGCTTCCTCTTTCATACACATCTGAGGTTCCACTCCCCCTACTCAAAAACTGGAGGGCCTGTATCTGACCTTATCCGCAGATCAATATGTTCCCCTTTGGGTTCCTGAATGCATTCAGGCATTTTTAATTTGATTTCTCTATTCACACAGACACAACGAGATGACAGAAGGATAGAGCTGACAGCTCTCATAATCAGCACTCATTTTCTTTCACTGATGTGTCAAAATTGCATTTCCATATTTCTTTCATTAGTATTTTACCTGTAGTCTCCAAAGGCTCATGCCGGAGTGGTGAACTAGGGCCAGATTCAGGCATTAAGCAGGCGCTTACACTACGGCCATGAGCGGTGCCACTGAAGCCGATGCACTTGTTCAGTGGCTACAAGGCAACCGTGCACTTAAGCATCCTGGAGGGTTGGGGGTTGGCATGTTGTGCTTTCACCCAAACACAAACACCAGAGCTAGATGGCTGGTGGGGATGGAGCTCTGGAATCCCTCACAGCAGGAAGAAGGAGGAAAGCCCAGCGCCAGCCAGTTGTATTTTATACGTACCCATTGCCAATGATAACTTTCAGTGCTCCTGATTCTATGACCTGCACTTTCTGTGTGTTGTGACCACAGTTGTGACAGTGGGCTGCGATCTGCATGACCCACAGAATAGCATATGGCAGTGTGCAGGACCTGACCTGCGTGGCTCTGCTTAATCCCTGACGGACTCCAGTTGGGGAAGGTGGAAGGGGGTAGGAGCTCCTGCTGTAAGGATCGGAGGCATTCCCCTGCGAGCGAGGGACCACTTGTCCATCCCTCCTCTTTTCTTCTGCATCTCCCCATCCAAAAGTTGTGAACTCATCCTGACGTAGCTTGTTTGAGGCAGCACCAGCCGCGCCAGGAGCAGTGTGGTGGTCCCACGGCCTGAAGAGCCGAAGGGGGACTAAGGGGAGCGGTGGCAGCAGGGGCCTGGAGCTGTGGTGGGGGGACCCCTCACACCCCTACCCCCACCCCCAATCCCCCCGGACCCACGGGTGAGGCTTCAGCTGGGTGCTGGCTGCCCTGCGCTGGAGCGAGCTGGCCCTTGCGAAGTCACACGGAGTGCGTTAGAGGTACAGGGCTGGTCACGGCACACTGCCCGTCCGCTTTGCTGCACATCTGCCGAGACACAGCTTTTCTCTTTTCTCCAGCTAAGAAGGCCTTGAGGGGTCCCCAGCTCCACAGCAAAACTGTGGGGCCCAGAGCGAGACAACCCCCAGCGAAGGGAGCCAGGGCGTTTGCCTTTCGGCTTCCCGGAGGCCACAGCACGGCGGGGCAGAGGGGAGGGCCGCGCCGCGGCTGCCCGTGTTTGAGGGCGGGAGCCCTTCCTCTGCCGGCCGGGCTCGGCCGTGCTGCTGGGGGCGGCCGGTGGCCGGGCTCGGACCCCAGCGCCGCGCTAGGGCACGGGTGGGAACCATGTCCCAGGGCCCCTGCCCGGCGGCCTCCCCTCAGCTGGGCAGGGGCGCCTGCCTGCCCCTCAGCGGCGGGGCGGGGCGGGGCGGGGCGGGGCGGGGCGGGGCGGGGCGGGGCGGGGCGGGGCGGGGCGGGGCGGGGCGGGGCTGGGCGGGGCTGGGCTGCCCCCCTGGGCTGTCTCCTGGGGGGACTCCTGCCCGCAGCCTCCTCACAGCGCAGCGGCTGGCTGGCACCAGCGCCGCCGGCTGCCTGCGGCTGTGGAACCCAGTGCCGCTTTTCTGCGCTGGGGTGAAAACCAGTACACCAGGACCCCCTTGCCTCAGGAGTGTCAGGGGGGAAACCTGCTTACCCTTTCCGTGCCCTGGGCAGGGATGGTGCCAGCCACCTAGGTGGACAGTGCGGCTCTGGAGCACTACTGCACGTGTGCAGATGCCGTGTGTGCAGGTTTGTCATCTGTCTTGCCTGAGTCACTGTGGGCAGCTTCCTTCGTGTCTTTGTCACAAGGAAGTGCAAATAAACCAGATGCTTTTTTGTCTGCTTTGGGACCGCTGAAGGGGTTTCTGAAGACCATGTTTGCAGATGTCAGCAGCAGTGCCCTTGCAGCTGTCCCGCCAGAGAGCGTGGCAGACACACGGTCACTGGCAGAACATTGCACAGCTTAGTCCCTCAACAAAGCTCCCGCCATGCCACCAAGACGTGTCACTGTGCAGAGCAGTGGCACACACGTGGCTGGGCAGTGATCTGCTCCTTTCCACCAGCCCCCATGAAGATGGCGTAACGTGAATACACGTGATTTGGGAGGCATATTTATAAAGCCTCCTGACACAGAAACAGTTCCTCCTCCCTTGTCCCCACGATATTGCCACTAATGCTGGGTGTGAGTGTAAAGAAGACCCGGATGGGTGCATGCTGTCCCCATCTCAGGATGAAGGCCCTAAAGTACTACCTGCAGTGAGTCAGGAGGTAATGGTCTCAAGAACATTTACAAGACTTAGGAGCCTAAATAGTATTTATTTAAATTGACATCGCCACTTGATAGCTAAATTCCTACTGAGTGTTTCTGAACTAACCAAGCTAAAGCCTTATCTGATGAACCTAACTCAGACCAACAAAGTCCAACAACCCTGGCCATCGCTCACCCTACATTTAAACAGATGAGTGAAAGAGCACTTGTCTGCAGGAGGAACATTATTTGGGATGCTCTCAGCTCTTGAATTCATACAAGCAATTTGCATATGGGCAGGAGAAACTGCTCTCAAATTTCAATGCCAGTGCCAAAGAATATATCCTTCCCCAAACCATGCGAAAGGTAAATATTCATAAAACTTCTGTGTGCAAAGGCAGCAGAGAGAATTCAAATGTGTCTGGAAGGAATCTCTTTTATTTTTCTCAGGTACAAATAAAGCACCCCCCCATCCCCTAGCTCCCTCTAACTCTCCTTTTAAATCTCTTTTTAATGTCTCGCTTTTTACTGCTAATCATTTTTCCCCTTTGCTAATGATGCTAACCTTAGAGCCTGCTGCAAACTGACTTGTTTCATGTCATCCTCTCTCTATTGCCCACTTTTGTTAAGCCACAAAGCAGGTTTCAGTCTATTCAGTGTCAGCTATTTCTCCGACTTGAATATTACAGTTGGTTATTTCAAAGGCATCTCCAAGCCCACAGTATTTCTGCACAGATACCTCTATTATTGTCTGTCATCGGGATATGCTGGGCTCCTCTCCTGCCTCTCTTGCCCCCCCTGCTTCCTTGCTACGTTTGTGGCAAAGTCTCTCTCTGCTCTAATAGCTCTCCTGAGAGCGGGGTGAAGCAGGTCTTTATAGAGGCCTGTTAATTTTAAAGGACAAGCTTTATATATTAACACCCCTGTGGCAGCCTGCTTCCCGTGCAGCAGATTGTATCCCCACCATTTGCCCAGAATTAAAGCGCACAAGGACTGAACCCGCTCCCCGTCAGGAGCCACTGGATGATGCCAGCCCCAGTTCCCACCTCCCTCCAGCTGCAGCGAGCATCCCCAGGTGTCCCTGTGTGGGACCAAAGCCGCCATGGAGGGGCAGGGAGCCTGGGGGACACCGGGGCCCCAGTGCCTGGCTGGTGCCAACCCACAAGGTTTGGGCATCATGGGGAACTGGTGGAGGAGATCTGCTTGTTTAACAACGGCTGCATTACAGCCGTCCCTCCCTTCCAGAATCAATTTTCTCCCAGGTGCTGGATTCTGAGGGAGATGGTTTTATTGTCTTCAAAGTGCCGTCGTCTTATGTCAGATATTTTTTTTCCTCACGGTGTGTAAGAAGCCACAGAGATATAATTGTAGGTGTAGCAACATTTGTACTTGCTGGGTGACGGAGACCTTTTTGGTGGCTTGGAGTACCTGGGAGGAGGTTTTTCTCTGTGGATAAAAGATTGTGAAACGGCAACTATTTAGCATAAATTATGTCTTCTGGCTTGCTAATCACCTCTTAGCTCAAAAGACACAGGTCTTGCCCCAGCCCTCCTCCATCGGGCTGCAGTGCTGGCACGGGGCTCCTGCTCCCCCTGTCAGGCTGAACAAATGCCTCAGGGAGGCTGACCCTTTAAATGGAAATCAAACACTTGAGGCTTGCAATGGGGGACAACTTTTATCTCTTTCTCTTTGAGACACCCCTCTCCTTCATCACCCACCCCAACCCCCACCCCTGCCCCATGCTTTCCTCCCCAAAACAGTGAGGGAAAAAATAAGAAAGAAGGAAGGAAAGGGAAAAGCCTGGTTGGTGCAGAAGGAGAATTTGTGGTTATCGCTAATGTTAGCATTTCCCCTTGTTTTTTTCCCCCTGCTTCCCTGGCATACAGGTAAAATAACAAAATAAATCCCACAAAGGGCTTTCTGCCAGGCTGCCTTTGGAAGTTTGCTTAAGTGGCCTTAAGTAAGATAATAAGCAAGAGTGTGAAAAGAGGAGACTTTGTCTTTTCACATTAGCAGCAGCCCTGTTCAAGTGGCAGTATCTATGAAAATGCTGTTCAGCCTTTAATGAGACTACAGTGTGTTAGTGTACCAGTCTAATTAATCCCATATTTTCACACAGCATAATTACTGAGCCGGGGCTGAATTATTTGGCTACTGGAGGTGGAGCAGTGCCTGCACTGTCCTCTGTCTCTGCTCCTCACAATTTATTATGCTATACAGCAAGACACCATTGAAACCTCCTAGTATAGGACTATCTGTCATCTCTACATTATCAGTAAAATACACCACCTTCCATACTGTGCTACAAGGGCTTTAGCAAATTGCTATTTTTATGGGATATGATAAAGGAAATGCTACCTTATGTTCAAATTTTTAACTGTCTCGTGTATGGAATATACAGTCGCGCTTTGTGCATGCTGGTTCAGTGAGGCCTCATTTGCATTGCTACAGCCAGGGTGGTTTTCACCCTGTTACTTTGTTCCCATTCAATCCTCCTTCTTTCTTTTTTTCCTGTCTTTTTCCTTTTATTTTTATTTATATTTTTCTCTTTCTCTTTTTATTTTTACTTTTTCTTTCTCTTTCTTTCTTTTTCTTTCTTTCTTTCTTTCTTTCTTTCTTCTTTTCTCTTTCTTTCTCTCTTCCCTTCCTTCTCTTTTTTCTTTCTCTCTCTCTCTTTCTACTCCTTTAGGGAGCTGGTCACCCCTACACTTCCAGAATCTCCATCTTTCCTGGCATTAAGCTTTTTCATCCCTTGAAGTCCTTTCTCTCCCACCCCTCCTAGTTTGTGTTATTCCTTGAAACATATTTTTTGCACATTATTATTCACCTCTGATATATGATCTTGCCATTTTGGAACTGGTAGAGCCCCCCACCCCCTTCCTTCCCATAGGAGTTCGGGGAGATTTGTGGTTTAAACATTTACTCACTTGCTAGTGTTTCTGTGACTGGTTTAATAGTATCTTTTTAATGGAAGGCCAAACACTACATTAACTATATGGAACTGTTTTTAAATTATTCTTTTCAACAAAAAAAAAAAAAAAAAAAAGAGGATTGTACCCTGTAAATTTTAAAAACAGTCTTAACAGTACATAAGGTTATTTTGTTATTGTGTATGGTTTCCATACATGCATTGTGAGATATATGGATGTATGTATACCAGGCAAAGTGAGATCTCAAAATAAAGAAAACCACATGCTTAATAGCACAAGCGGGAAAATTACTTCTCCAAGTTTTTAACCAAATAGTGGCTCCGAGACTTGAGTCCTCTTCTACGCAATCTTAAATCTAACATATTCAAGGAGCAATAAAGTGAATTTCATTACACCTTTGCTGATACAGCGATCGAGTATTGGATCTGACACTCTAAAGCTCTTCCATGTGTGCACATGGGAACCCAAACAGCTTGCACTGCCCCCCAAATTAGTGATGCCACGTAGGGTCTTTTATCAATCATCTTGGGGCAGCTGAAAGTAGCCCAAGTTTAAGGGTTAAGCAAGGTTAAATGTTAACAAACTTCAGCTTGTCAGCCTTCACAGGCCTGGCCAGGCTAGCCATCGGGAGGCACAGCTTCTGCGGGAGCTGGTCTTTGGAGGCTGGTCTCCAATGGAAGCCCTGCAGAGCTGGGGCTGCTCACTTCCATGTGAGGCAGAGAAGGCATGCATGTGTGCACAATTACTGGCTGCAGGGATCTGGGGGGTAACTCTGCACTGGCATGTATTTCATGCAGATTTATTTGTGTGTTTGCTTCTGCATAGGCTATCATGATAGAAATTTCTAGAGGATTCAGGGTGCTCCTAACAGGGCTGTAAAGGGGAAGTTCAAAGTGAACAAACAAAGAGAAGCTCTGCGAGAGCAGTGGAACATTGCTAATGCCTGGCCTGCACTGCCTTTGGCACCTGGAGAGTTGCCTGTGCTGAAGACAAAGTCTATGGCAGCATCCGTGGGTTCATGCAGAGACTGTCTGGGTGTTGTGTGGTGATACAGACCACTACAGGCTGCAGCCACAGCTTGCTTTCAGGCCACTGGCTTCAGAAATTAGGACCAAGGTCTTCAGAAAGCCAGCGTGATGCTGGCTCTGGTTCTAGAAAGTTGGAGGGGGATGCATGTTAAACCTGAGAGGCCTTATCGGTGTCTCATTTTCCAGAACTGAAACAAATCATCCGAAGGTGTCTCAGCCTGGAAGAGTCACCTCTTCCATGTGGCACCCAAAATCACTGGCTACATTTTTAAATCATGTCTGCACGTGGCCTGTAACATATCAGTTCTTCTGTGTAAATACAACATGAAGTTTCCTCCCTGTCCTTGCACCTCTGGTTTTTGCAGTAAGGCTGCTTCCCCATCACTCTTCATATCCATTAGGATGTCCTGTCCTGTGAGATGTCTGCTCTTGAGGATTTTCAGAGCTCTCCTCATTTCCACTTCCTTTCTCACTTCCATCTGCTTTTTTCTGCTTGCTTAGGCTCCTTAGGCTGAGCTTTAAAGCCTCTTCCATCACCCACTGTTGCCCTGATTCTTCAGTTGTTTTATCTGAACTTGTGCGCCTATCCAAGTCCTAAAGCTGCCCTGCTACAATCTTTTTTTTTTTTTTTTCAGCTTCTTAGAAAAGTGCTTTGAGTTACTCCTGGTTTGTTGTGTTTCAGTGGCTACCTTTACAACACTAACCTGTACCCATGTTTGGTCGCAGAGGTGCTTCGTTATTTCCCCAAGCTCACAGGAAAGGTCTCTTAGGATGTGACATTTCAAAACCATGAGATGGCACCTTAGGGTCAACTCTGGCTGCTAATGCCAACCACACTGGGTTGTTAAACTGCTCTGCTGGGGTCTGGTTTGGGCTGGAAGCTGAGCCAGGGACGGCAAAATGCACCCTTTTGCAGCTCCACTGAGTCCAGCGCCAGGCATGCAAGATGTACATTTTGCACGTGACTGTTTCTAATGGCCTTCCTGCTGCTGCCAGCTCCCATGTGCTCAAAAAGAGCAGTCCCACTCAAGGTGGGTCACCTTGCTTGATTTTTCCTCTTCATGTCTTCTTTATCTCCTGCTCCTTCTATTTCCAGTCTTGCTCTGCTCACGGGGCTGATCGGGAAGCACCAGGCAACGGCGCAGAAACTGGCATTTACAGCCACAGAGCTCACACAAAACTAAGCAACAGATGTTTCAAAAATAGAAGATGTAAAAAGTGCACTGCCAATACCCAAGTATATCTTCACCTGATTAGGGTGCCCTAATTAACTGCTCATAGCAGTGCTGCCTGGGTGATGGGACAGCGGTCGGTGCCTGCACCAAGGCTGCCAGGAACATGTTGTGACAAGGACTCCTATGAACAGCTCCTGTGGAACAACCAGTAACAGCAAAATGGTAATATCCCATTCCTGTGTCCTGTATGTGATCTTTCAACTTAAGGCTGAGGTATGCAAGACAAGAGGGTTCAGTCCTTATTTTGGACATCTCTGTGCTGCTCGAGGCCTAACAGGGCAATTCCAATGCTCCTTGACTGTGGTTTTGACCTCTTAATCTAGTAACCATATAGCAAAGTGGATGCCAACCTCAAGCACCACTGGTTTACAAATGCATTTTAAAAAATAGGTTTCCATCAGTGGTTTTGCATGCCATGTTGACCCTCTGTGTCAGGATCACAAAGCTCATGAGTGCCTCTGCAAGTTACCCAATGTTCAAGAACTTTGAAAGAAACAGCTGGGATTTAATATTAAGTGCACCAACTTACCATGACATGTTCAACCTTTAAAAAAATGAATGATTTCTTTAAAAGGTTGGATGTCTCATGCTAGCATCAGAACAAGCAACTTGGGGTGGGGAAAAAATCAAAAAGCACCACAAATAGAGAAATGAGGAAAAAAACCCAGGTGTGTGCTAAAATGATGTGGAGAAAATTAATTACTGGAAGGCTTGGTATAAATAAGACATTACATGACCCCTTCTGCCAGTGGGGGATCTCTGGAGGTGACAGACAAGTAAGGCGGGGTCTTAATGAATAGCCATTCCCTAAAATTCTTTGCTGTAGGCTCAGCATAAACCTTTGCATAAAAGTGGGAGCCTGTGAGCAGTAGGAATTATTTATATTAAATATGTTCTCAGCAAAACATGGGAAAATTCCTATTCCCAACTGGAAGAAAATCATATTTCATGGCTATATTACCATTTAAGCAGGATACAGCAATGGGCCCCAGGGAATAGGGGTGGGAGGGAGGCTGACCAGTGGGGAAAAGGGTTTTTTTGCCTGTTAGGAGATGGAGCCCTGCTGGGTGCGTCCCCAGGTAGGGCTCTCACTGCCGCTGTGCGTCAGAGAGCAATGAAGAGGAGAGGCGGAGGGAAAAAGCCTCCCCCTGAGACCAGAGATAGGTTTTCCCCAATGGAAAAGAATATTGAACTTAATAGGGGTGAACTCAGAAGGGTTTTATAGAGTTTGCTCTAAAGAGGAAATAGCCTTCTAATGGAGGATGGATTGCTGATAAAACCACGAGAAGAAATCCTATGGTGATTGCCAAAAGGTTAAGTCCCCAGCTCAGGCCGTGTCCTGACACAGGTGACCAGGGTTTGACAGGGACTGAGCACTGCACAAGAGACACTCCTTCATAGCAGAGGGAACAAGGTGTGAGAAGAAGCAGGCACAGTCTCTCCACAGTCACCTGCACTAACCAGGATGCAGAGCTGGAGAAGCAAGTAGAGATGTGACCAAGGGCTCTCAGACAGGGCCAGAAAAGTAATGTGACCAAGACATGCAGGTAGAAAGCCTCTGAGGAAGACAAGGAGATAATGCCATTGGTCTTGGGATGAGCCCAGCAGCAGCAAGACACCAAAGGGGAATGGTCCAGCTCTGAGGAGCTGTTTAGATTTTACATCTTGCTGAATTAGACCTTACTGCTGCAGGGTTGGGATGTGCACCTCTGTGCATAACTGGATGGCTGCCCAAGAATAAAACCCTGTTAATGCCAACAAAACGGTTTTAAAAATGCCTATAACACAACGATAGTGTTGAAATCCTGTGGCCCCTCTTCTGTCCCTAGAAGAAGTGGGTAGATGTATGAGCTGGGAAGCACACAGCTCCCCTAGCATCTCAGGGAGGAGAGGTTGGTATGTCCTTGGTGTTCAGTCCAGAGAAAGAGGTGGATATGAGAGGAGATTTATACCCTTGCTGGAAGATCATCAATCAGTCAATCAAGTGAACAAGCCAAGACCCTCTTTCATTTCTGCGGGACAATGCAGAGCGCCATACCTGCTGTGGTGATGCTTGTGCTGCCTTGGCAGGAATGGGGCTCTCTGAGCATCCTTATGCAAGGTCAGCCTCACACTTGGGAAACAGCAGTGCTGATGGAGCAGGTCTCCATGAAAGATCACTGTGCCTTGCTAGAGGGATTGCCCCAGGAGTGCAGAGCTGCTGTCAACCAGCCTGGCTCCAGGCCGGCAGCGAGGTTGTGCAGGCAGCATGGCACCATGGGCATAGCCCATACTAATCCTTCCCAACATGCCATCTTCCACCAGTGATGGAGCAGAGTATATAGTGCAATGGGTACATCTCTGCAGAGGTGTTTTGTTCAAAGCAGGCAAACTGACAGACTTCCCTCATAAAACAGTAATGCAGCTTATACATGAAAAAGGATCATCAAAAATCAGTTTTATCCCAAGTAAGATAATTCTGGCATTACTTAAAATACTTCAGACTTGTCAGTAAAATTTCAGTGTCATTAAAATTAACTGGCATATTTAAAGATTGACTTTCTTGCTTTCTTTGAACTCCCAGTCAGCCTGACATGGGGAGGGCACTTGCTATTCTTATCTTTTACACACTTGTATTTCTTGGCCTTTAACAGCTTCTTTTGCAGCACGCACTGCTCTGTCTGCCAGGGATAACGGGTGTCACTGGTTGCTGCTAATCCATTATGGCAAGCTGTCTAATTACCAGTGGTGTAGCAGTAAATAACATGCGGGTTCACTAGCTGGCCTGCTCCTTATCCCTCATCTGAGAAGTGGGCAAATATTGTATCACCCCAATTATTGCTCCATTTACCTGCATGTTCCCTTGACTTTGGCACTGCTAATTACTTACTTTGTTAGGCAGAAGAAATATTAGGTATTTATTTCATTTGCTGTGATGATAAGAAATACAACTCCTGTTATTTATCCCCTGGACTAGAAAATTCCCTTTACAGCAATCCTTCTAGCCCCTGTACATAAATAAAACCTCATTTTACTCTAGCATAGCTTTGGTACTTGAAAAAAGATCACATTTTGATCAGAAAAATGTTCTCATCTCTTTTGCCGAGTATGGGAAAGGCAAGTTAGCTTTGTGAAGTGGAACTGGGTATCATGCTGGACTAAATGATTTATTACTGCAATAGCATTCTGCAAGATAACCACATGAAATCACTGCTCTTCAGCAAGAACAGTCCTTCTGGAGATGCTTGGCTTTGGGTGAGGAGTCAGAAATCGGGAGCAGTCTCAGTCTATGTGTGAATGGGACTAGATATAATTTTCATCCTAGACCCTTTGGCTCAGCTATCTCTTACACTTGGACTCCAGTGTCATGAGATCATTCCCAGTAAAAACGCTGGTTAGTAGCTGGCAAAAAAACATGAGTTAGCACTATATTAAATGGTGAAGCAACAGACAGAAAAAGTGAGTGTAACCCCTGGAACAAGTGGATCATCCCAGGTAAAGCAGCAGAAGGGGCAGGCAGGTAGGTATAGCAATATAATCTCCGTCTCTGAGTGCTTTCCAGAGAACACCATGCAGGCAGGGAGGAGTGACATGATGCTTCATGAAAGCAAACCTAGAAAGGAGCCAAAGCCTCCTAAGATCCCAACTGGTACTCTGGTACTCTGTTGACTCTATTGACCATCTTATCACCTTAGCCAATTTCTAACAAACTCTTAGTTTGTTGCCTGAAGCAGTTATATTTCACTAGGATCTCACTTTTTAGCAGTGCAGCCTTAAATAAATCTTTTTGAAAGGGTGTCCTGAAATGGGCGTCTGAGGTGAACCCACAGGATGCGTGTGTGTATAGGGGGAGTTTGTATGAAGAATTTGGTGTGATGACTCTTGGTCTTCTTCATTTTTGTGGTCCTCTAGAAATTGTCCAGTGGTGGTACAGACATCTTTAGAGATTTTGTATGCCTAGGTAGCCACAGAGCATGTGAGCACCCCCTTTTCTTGATCACCTTCTTTGGGTTTTTTTGCAGGTTATCCATTTTGCCTGGTTTGAAACCCAGTGAGTCCTGCACCATAAAATGCCTGCAGTAAAAGGGCAATGGCTAAAAAGGAGGTAAAATGATGGAGGAGAATGTATAGGTTATTTAAAAATATTTCTATATTTATACACATGCACATTTGTTATAATGTATGTTTTTCAGCTGAACATCCTTCAGTCTTGTTACTTATGTCATTCAGGGCATGTTTGTGCTACTTGCCTTGGTTTCACTTACTTTGCAACTTGCCTTTGAACTTCAAGATGCCAACATGTGAAACAGAAACTTGGATCAACAACATTGTTGGGATTTCACTTCTGACAATAGAAGAAATAAAGAATAAAGGGCTACAGCTGGCTGAAATGAATGTCATATGCAGTCTCCCTTCTTAAAATATTCAAAATGCTCATACCTCAAGGACATAATTTAAATGTTCATTTTAGCCTTCTGCATCACCTTTAAACACGGTGCTGGCATAACACTGCTGTCTCATTTAGACTACAGAATAATCAAAAATCTCTTGTATTTCCTTGTACTGGGAGGGACAGTTTTGGACATCCAGATTTTGAAGACTGGAATAATCTCATCCTGGAATCATTAATTTCAATACTGCTACCAAAGAAAACCCAATTATTTTGAATGTATTTGATAGCAGAACAAAACTTTAACTTCTTCTGAAAGCCTTTTGGGGTTGGGGGGGATTTGCAGCTTGAGTGTTGGCTAGTTGAATTCACCTTCAAGGTCTTGCAGCTGAAGTCATCTTGGTCTCCAGCAGGAAGGAGGTTGTGGTGGCAGCTCCCTGGTCGTGCAGCCTGCTGTGACATAGCGAATGTAGGGGGCTGAGGCAGAAAATCACAGCCCAGAGAGCAGTCTTGGATCTGGAAAAGCAGCCAGGACAGTTCAAAGTGATCTGGAAGAAGAAAAAGAAAATAGTATCAGGAAATGAGAGATCCTAAAAGGATCTCCTCCAAATGCTACTCCAAAAAGTCAAATGAAGGAAAAAAGGGAGAAATAAGAAGCTTCTTCCTTTGCCGCCACATCCTGCACTGCACACCAAAATGCCCTGTCTGCAAACATGACTGACATCACTGGAGAAGAATGTAAACTTTGGTTTTTTTTAAAAAAGCACCACTTGCTGCTGCTCCTCTTTGGCAGCAGATGTCATTTCTTTGCAGTATTTTTATCTGATTACGTATGCATATGCACATATATAAATATTTTGTTAAAAGCAGAAGGGTACTTCTCTCTTTCTTCCCAGTGCTTGCAACAGAGGTTGTGCACCATTCAAAGTGGGCTCCTCCTGAGAACTTCCATGCATGCTGCTAGAGGAAGATGAGAGAAAAATGAAAATTATAAAATAGGAATAATAAAAATAAAAATAACAAATAAGCTGAGTGAGAAATGGAAGACTAATTCAAGCTGTGTCCTTTATACCAATAATAAATGACACAGCACTTGGAAAAGTGGGTTGCTAAATGAAAAATAACATTGGAGTTGTGTGTCCCCCCATCCTCCCCCCGTTACTCCACCCCAGCCACAAGGATCTATGCTGGGGGCTCGGGTGTCTTCCCTCTCTCCCTTCAATCTACGTAGCCAGAGCCCTCTCCCTGCTTGACAGCTACCGCAAGCCCAAACTGACAGCTCTTCAAAATCTGCTGAAGAAACCCAGCATTAATTAAGTCATTGCTGGACTGTAATTTCCTTGAGAAGTAAAAAATTCTCACACAAGAAAAGGTTACAGAGACCTTTTCTGTGTCAAAATTACCATGCTGCATGAATATTAATGCTCTTAATGAAGACAACCTTTGCTTCATCAGGAAGGTTCTGGAGCAGGTGCCAAGCCTGAAGTCTCACTCTGTGGATTTTCTACTCTATGAAAGTCGGCACAATGCAATTTTTCCATTAAAATCAACATTTCCCACATGATCGCACTTTTTTTTTTTTCCCCTTCTTCTTTACAGATAGGCGGAAAGAGAAGAAAAAAATCTCTCTGCTTTGAAATCAAACATTTAAAGGTTTCATTCAACACATTAATCAGCACTGAGAGAGAGGAGAGGAGGAGGAGGAGGAGGAGGAGGAGGAGGTGGAGGAGGAGGGGGTGGAGGGGGGGAATCTGCCTTATTTATACAGATCTCGCACACGCTTCCATAGATCACAGCTGCGTTCGTGTCGCATGCTGCCCTGGGGTGCTGCCAGGCACATCCTTCCCAGAAAGGCTCGGTGGGCTGGTGGGTGGACGCTGGGATGGGGGCATAGGGAAGAAGCTGGGGTGGTGGTGCCTGCTTGGGACATGAGCCTTCAGGCACTCACCCCAGAGACTGAGGATGAGCACCGTGAGGTCTGGCCATATGGGAGGCCGTGGCCAAAGGGGTTATCAGGGAAAGGGGGCATCCCCTGTGGTGGGCAGGGGAGGGAATGGAGACACTCAACCACAAGAGCAGCAAGGATGTGCTTTAGCACAAAGTGATGGAGGAAAGATCTGTTTTCTTGGCTCATTCTCAGGGACCAAAGGATTTTTGATGCCACTGTGCTGGAAGAATTGCCTTGCCTTTGTACCAAGCCAGTTTGCTGGCATTTAGCTTCAGATGAGGAAAGGGAAAAAAATTATAAGGAAAAGTGTGGAGAAACACCAAGGACAGAATAGAGGCTGCAGCTTTAGAGGGGTCATAAAAGCAGGTAAAAGCCACCTCTTTCTTCCCTTTCAAACAGAGAAAATTCTATGAAAACTGCCCTTTAATTATATCTTCTACTTATTAGGCATTCATGATCTAATAATGGTTGTGGCTAACTTATAAAAAAAATCTTATTATTTTCTGTTGGGGCATGCAATGCCCTGTATATATTAAAAAGGTAAACAATGATATATATTTATGGGTACTGATGTAATAGCTATTAGATTTATAATGCAGAGAAGAAACATAATTTTATTAGAAAGAGCAATAGTTCACAATCCTATTATTGTTTATTGCTGACGTCAGTGCTGAACTATAATAAGAATCATGTAACAACTGGAAATAATAATAAAAATGCCGTGTAGATTTGCAAGAAAGCGGATCCTCTAAAACAAAAATAGGGATTATAGACCCCGCCCTGAGCTGGCTGGGAATACCTAGCTGCAACTGCTTGGGTTGCAGAACTGCTCAGGACACAGGTCAAGGTTTTCATTCCCCTGAGGCAAAGGCAAACGTCTTCCTGACCCCAAATCTACCATCAGCCCCGTTGCAAACACCTGGGCAAGGCCTGGACGTAGCCACCCAGGGTATTCCCATGGGCACCCTGTGCATGGTGGCCTTACAGAGCTGGACCACTCTGTCCTCCCAGAGGACAGGACACCTGGGGCAGCGGCATCCCCAGATCAGACTCCCACTGTGAGCAACACATGGGCACCAAATTGTGCTTTGGTATTCTTTACAGTAACCTTGATAATTTGAGTTAACGAAAGCTCACATCCTAAGCCTCAGTAAAGTATTTGAACTACTATTATGCACTTTTCATGACTAGACTTTGTTTTATATGAATATATACATATATGCATAGACTCTAAACTTGTAATTGTAGTTGCCCTAAAAATCTGTTTCCAAGCTGTATCTGGAACTGTCAGCTCTGCTGGTCTCTACTTCTCCATATTACTTCCTGCCTCCACTGCCCACCCCCACCCCCACCCCACCCCCCTTTCTAGCAGGTTTTTTTCCCTTTAGAGCAGTATTTGCTGACCTTCAGATTCAAGAATTAACTCATACTCCTGACATCTGTGAATTATTAATGAGGGTGTTTCAAAAAGTTCCTTAGCCACTTCCCTTAAAACTCCTGGGTGCAAATTAATAGAGCTGTTTTGGGGAAAGCTTAATTTTAGCAGGTGCTGCTTCAGATCTTCCCTCATTGCAGAGATAAATGTTCTGCTCCCGCAGAAACGTCAGATGGGATAGATACACCCTCCAGCTTCATTGCAAATACAGAACAAAAGTGTCTAGTCAACACTTCTGATCTTTCTTTGTTAATCCTTGCAATGCTGTTAGCTGTCTCTAGCAGTGGTCCCACAACTGTTCAGGGTTTTTTGTGCTCCTTTTAGAATTTTGTAGGATCTTTTATTATCCATCAATCTTCTGGCCACTGATTCCTTTTAGCTTTTGTGTGTGTGTGTGTGTATGTGTGTGTGTGCATGTGTATGGAGGGAGGGAGTAAGAGGAAAGGAGGGTACAAACAACAGTATCATTTTTTAGCATCTTTGAACATTTCCCCGTTTTCATTAAATTTCTTACAGTCAGCTGACAGTCCCACTCAGTCATTGCAAGGATTGCATTAAGCTTTACATAGCTGGCCCTTCCCTTTTAGAACGTGTAATAGTCTAAGAATACAAACTGGGGAGAGTGCTGTGTCTGGAGGAGATAAAAGTAGAACTCATGGTGGCAAAGAAAGAGGCTGTGGGGCTGTGGGGCTGGGATGGCAACAGTCCCTGCTGAGAAGGAGGTGGACTGGGTGCCAGGCATATATAGTGAGGGAGGACAATGCTGCTGAACACGTGTTCCTGCTCCCAAGTGGGATCCAAATAAAAAAGTACATGTCGCTATCCAGATGTCCCCCGTAGCCATATGCTGGATGGACAACTGGCAGACCAGCAACCCTTGCCTCCTACACCAGTCCTCCCTCCATCCTGATGCTCAGTAGCCCTCTTCTGGCCAAGCCCTTTCCTCCTCCTCAGTATTAGCTGGTACCTGCTGCTCCCTGGCCCTGCCAAATCCCCCACCCAAAATCCCAAATCCTCTGCCATCCACCTACCATCAGCCACCATTGGCCCTGGTCTTTCCTTAAACAGTTAAAAACCTGGTCTGACCACAAGTCTGTGGAAAGAGATGACTACGAGCTCTGCTTTAAAACATCGATGGCCTCAGACACAGGTAAGACGAGGTGAAAGTAGGGCACGCAGTTAGCGAGTGCCGCAAACTTAGAAATCTTAATCCATGACTGGAAACCTGCACTAAAAGCTTCAGCTGACGTGCCTCCATATGAAGGTGTTAGAAAGGAAAAAAGGTTTGAAAATGTTGGTGTAGCCAAAATTACGTGCTAAAACAGAGCAGGAACAGAATATTTAGTTCCTTGGCTCCAATAAATTGTCTGCATTAAAATAACGCAGACGGCTGAAAGAGATATTCTCATAAATGAGTGGAATTTCAGATTTCCACAGAACAAGGTGATAGTGTCCTGTAATGATACAAATATTCTTATGGGACATGATATCACACTTAAAACTCTAAATTTTTAAAGGTTTCTGTTACTTTATAGCAGCAGAGTGTCTTCGGAATGAACTAGATTTGCTATTCCATCTGAAGAACAAAGAGAAAAATTTATAGAAGATCAAACAAATAAAAATACATTGAGAAAGACAGTAAGTGATGTCAACGCACTAAGAAATTAAAACCTTTGCATTAGTGTCTGAGCTTTTTTGTTGGTACCCAGGTATTATAAATAATAAACTAAACCGAAATTGTACATATTATAAAGCTGCATTTTCCTGTAGGGGTTCTGGTGACATGTACAAACCACCCGAGCTTTACTCCTGTGGCTTATCCATGTCACTAATCCCCCTCTATACAACTAGATAAGGGAGGCACAGTGGGGAGGGGTGGAACTGATTCCATCTTTTTTGCCTACATTTGTTTCCAAATTGTTTGACAACCCTTGCCCATGGCTTTCCAGGAGTCTGCCTTGGGATGAATGAACTTCTGCAGCAAAGAAATTCATCTTGTGAAAAATGCTTGTTTTGGGTCATTGGAACTATTTGGGAAATATTTGGCTGAAAAATAGAGGGGAATTCAACTCAAGTGGAAAAATCTGAGGTGAAGTTTATTTGTGACTGATGAAGAATGATAATCTATAGTTTGTCTGTGTCAATTTTTTGTTGTTGAGACTATTTGTGATCAGCTCAGTTCAGTCTCAAATGATGCTTGCTTTCTTTTTCCAAGTGATTCCACCAGGCAGAAAAAGGAAAGTTCATTATGAAGATCTGACTGTGATAAAATCCATATACTTTTAAATATGGCTTTCAAATTAGCCTCTGACTGAGAAATTATTTCTGTCACATTTATCCGAAATATTTCTGGACACAAACAGGTCTCAGCCTCCCCGTGTTATCTCAGGGAAGGCTGGGGTCTGCAGTGGTTTCCATCATTCTCCCACTTGGCCCAAGAGCTCTCTGGCTTCAGGACGCTCAGATGGTGACTCCAAAATACCTCCCTCAGACCTGCATGTTGTGTTACTGGATGTCTCCCGAGGTTTTGAGGTTTAGATCTGGGGAAATGGAAGCTGAGGAGACTTATTAGCCACTGTGCACCTCATGGGACAGCGTTTTAACTTTTTCATCAAAACAGATGGGAGTTTTGTTCACAGAGAATCTTTTGCCATGCCAAACCCAGGGGTCCTGCCTCCCAGGTGATGGTTATCCTGCCAGGATCACTGGTGGAGTCTCACCCCCTCTCCCCGCCACTCCTGATACTTTCATCCCAGAGGGATGAAATGGCGAATCTCACTCCCGGCTCTTGCTGGCCTCTTAGCAAATCTCGGGCTTAATCAGGAGGCTTGTTTATGGTACAGCTCCTTGTCTTGCAAGTACTACAGATGCCACTTCGTTGCACCTAAACTGCTTACGAGACAGCACTCTTATCTAATAAGACATAGCACAGCCATACATATTTATTTATATTTGAACTCTTGCCCTCTGTACTATACTGCAGGTCATGCATCTGCTCCACCACCACCCTATTAATTTTCTACTACTCTTCTCCATGGTGGCAACAGTGTTTCAAAGCCTGAAAGGAATATTTTCCTTTTTTTTTTCTTTTTTTTTTTTTCTTGCTTTGATCTATCTCTTTAACTCTTTGGCTGCTGAAAGGAGGAGAGTCTGGGCTTCCCGAGCACTGTATTGCAGTGCTTTTCATTGGGAATCAGGACACAGCAAGGCTCTCCAGACAATGTCACTTCTCCGCTTGTGTAATACATTACTGTTCTGTTTTGTACCTTGCTAATTAGAAAGCAGAAAAGAAAAAAATATATTTATATATAAAAGAGCTCCCATCTGACAGACTCAAATTACAAAAGTATTCTGATATAAATTATTTAATCAGAGGGGGGAAAAAAGAAAGTCACAGTACTAACTATCATTTCTAGACAGAGTATTAACAACCATTTCTTTCATTGGCTTCTGGTGTCTTATTTTGCACACCCATCACCAATAAGAAGCTATTGCATGATGCTTACCATAAAATATGACTTTCATCTCTTTGTCTTTGCATTCACTTGCTTCATTTACCTTCCTAATGTATAAAAAGTTTTTAATTTGCCTCCCTCCCTTCCTCTTCTGTCACTAGCACTCTTGAAAACTTCTGGAAGAAAAAAGTAAAGACTTTAATTCATATATGGGACCCCATTCTGCCAGCCAGATCTGCCAGTCTTTGAAATACATTCCATGAACAAGGCATCGTTTGAAGGTGTGATCGCAGCTTTATGGCTAGGTTACAAGCTGGTGAGAGAAAACCATCCTGACGAATGTGCTGATCTCCAAATCCATGCTTCCTTTGATGTCCTGTGGTGATAGATGGTCACCAGGAGGCCAAAAGCTTGCTTGCTCAGGGCGGCCATCCCCAGCAGCAGAGGGAAACATTCTGAGGGTCTGAGCCTTGCCCAGGGGCAGAGGTACCCACGCTGGGGGCTTGGTGCCCACCTCTGCACAGAGAGCAGCCAACCAGGATCAACCTTGGTGCACCGAGGCTGTGTCTGCCCACAGCAGGTGTCCAAAGACCAAGCCCTACATGTCCAGCTTGCTTCAGCAAGTCACTGGAGACAAGGCTCTCTCTCCAGCGCTCTCCTCAAGATGGGGCCATGTCCCCCACATCGGGACAGCAGCTTGCGGTGCCAGGTCATTTCTCGCACTGCTTTCTGAAAGTCAAGCCCAGCAGTTTAACAAACCTTATTGTAAGAAGGCCTTGCATGGCAGGGCTTTCACAAAACAACTAGACATAATTTGGCATAGCCATGGTGCCGAACCAACACAAAGGTAGAAAGCACACCTTTAAACTCTTAAAAGACCTTGCCTTTTTCCAAAAGACGAGAGGTATGTATCCAAGGATGCTGCATAAAACCTGCTTAGTGCAAACGTGGTGCTGCAAGGCCAACAGAGCTGTGCTGCACAAAAGCAAGTGGCACACCCCCCATAACCACCTATGGGCCAGTGGCTGATCCCAGAGCAAGGTTTGACATCTAAGAGCCTGAGACTATGAGTGAAATGTTTTACAAAAGGCAGGAAGAGTAACGTGCACCAAAGCCTGTGCTCATGCATAAACTGTTTGTGCCAAATCTGAAGGCTTTGCTGGGAGGGGTAATGCCAGGGCCCCCCTTGAGTCAATGCCTGTGTCTGATAAGGGTACAAATATATTGTTTCTGGTCCCTGTGGTGGCTGAATAAGTTTTGATTGCCTGCTGAGATTACATATAATAAAAAACAGAGAGTAAACTGCTTTTCCTTTCACAGTTATGTCACTACTATATATATATATACTCTACATTGGAGGCTTAAAATCCATATCCTGTTGTCGGATAAGCACCTGGAGCTATTGAGATTTTTGTGGAAATCTTCCACTTTTCTTCCCGTGAGCTGCAAGCTTGGGGGGGTGGGTGAGGTGGGGTGGGGATGGGGGCTGCGGGGCAGAGTGTTATCTGGAAAAAAATAATAATAAAAATAAATAAGACAGGAGGTGGCTGTGGCGTGGTGGTCTCTGGGCAGCCCGATGGCGCAGGCATGCGAAGGCTGCGATGCGGCATGGCTGCTCCCTCCACAGTTGGGGGGCAATGTTGGTGCCACTGGCCCCAGGGTTACAGCCCAAATGGGACCACCAGAGCAGCCAGGAGGGACACCCTCAGAGCCTTTGCACGGGCCAAACCCTGTCAGGCTGGGTTTTTAGCCCAGCACTGTGTCCCCAGCACCATCAGGGAGATGCAGAGCCCTGAGCCTTCCCCCACAGCCCCTGCACCATCATTTTCCTCCTTAGACCTGGCCCATCAGTCCAGTCCCTGCAGCATCACTGGGAAGGTGACAGTCCCCAGCAAGTGACAAAAACTCTGTGCTCAGTTGCTCTTGCAGGGAGGGGAAGGCCAGGCTTTTCTTTTCCCAGCAGAGCCGCTGCTAATAGCAGCCTCTTCCTTTGCTCTCCCTCCCTCCTCCTCACCACCACCAGACACTGGAAGTACGAAATAAAGCTCATTTTTCTGACATAACACATTAAGATCTTGAAAGTTTATGCCACAGCAATGTAAAATGAATACCTCTCGGCACAACAGAGGCAAAGTGCTGCCTGTTTGTTAACAGGGAGGGAAGTTCCCACTCATCTCTCTCGCTGTGCAATGGCAACTGGCAGCTGCCTGCAACCCTCGCGCTCCCTGCTCCTCCTGCCAGCTCCCTCCTCTTGCCCCAGTGAGGCAGAAAGACTTGTATTCAGAGGCAAACGAGGCTCGGGATTTAAGAGATGGTGGTTTTACACCTTACAGTGCTGCTCTGGTAGAGCTGCCTTCCAGGTAACATCAGGGGACTCTGTACCAGCACTGTGACCACCCCAAACCCCTGCAGGATGCAACCCGCTCTGCAGCCAAAAGTGGCCTTTGCAATTCTTTGGCAAGGATGGGGAAAAGAAAGGTGTGCCTCTTGCTTGCTGTGCAGTGAAAATATCAGAAGTGAATTGCTGCAAGCCCTGGGTTACTCCGGGTGGGCTGGGAGAAGCCACATTCCCTCATGGGTACTGCTTCTTGAGGCTTTTAATCATGTAGGTGAGATCGGATTGCCAAACCTGCCAGCAAGGGCTGCAAATGCTGCTTCTGGGAATCAGAGACAACTGAAATGAAACCCTGGAAAGATCTCAGGCTGGTCACTGGAGGAAAACTCAGCCTTCATCTGCATTAAGTTGTGTGCTACTGCTTCATTTTTGTGTAGAAACACATGTAGTGCCGGCTACCTGTGTGGGAGTTTTATTGTCTTGCTTGAAAGGTACAAGTTGAGAAGTCGGGACAATATTAAACAGCATTTATTAAATAAGGGAGGGTTTAATCTGTTCTATAGATACTAAATATTTGATTTAGCGGAAGCTTGGAGAAATTTAAAAAAAAAAAAGCAGCATGTTTTTATTCCTGGCATTACATTTTCCCAAGGAGAAGGTGGGGCCACCTAATGCTAACAGATGAAAAGAGAGGATCTTTCCTCCCTTCAAACCCAGCACGTTAGAGATGTGGGAGGAAGAAGGGTTGTTTTCTGTAAGAAAACTGTCAACCCACATACTCTGGAGCAGGGTGAGCAATACCCCTTCGCCAGATACCTGATCTTGACCGGGTAAGTGCTGAGGTGAACAGTCCCTTGGAAAAAGTAGGGGAAAAAAGTAAAAAAGTCCTATCAAAAGTGAATGTTCACAAGCACAAAAAGAGGAAGCCCCTGAGCCATAAATATGCAGGGACTGGTATGACATGTGCTTGTCCTCTTGCCATGCCCATCCCAAGGCAGCTGCTTTGGATCACTTTGATCATCAGGCAGAGTACAGGGCCTGGTGGATTTTGATATGGTCCACTCTGACTGCTTTTATATTGTGTACAGAGCAACACGTAATGATTAAGTTAAACCAGTGGATGCTTACTGTGGCTGAAGAATGATGTGCTTTGCTCTAGCCTGACACTGGTGCTAATTAACTTAGAGTAAGCAAAAATAAAAATGGTACAAAGTACCGTAAAGGTATCCAGTTTGAAGTGATTTAACAAAATCAGTTCACACTCAGATAAAACCAGTGCAATTTGGCACACAGATAAACACTGAGGGAAACTGATTACATGTCCAAACAAAGGAACAAAACCATGAAATCAGCTGGACAGTAAAGAGGGTCAATTGTAAAAGAGATTATATTGTCCCAGCAGAATTTATTTTATTTTCTTTCTTTTTTTTTTTCTTTTTCCACTGATTTTGTATTGTTTTGGTTTGTGTTTGGTGCGGTACTGCTCAGTGTTCCCACCTCAACCTCTCCACTCAATAGAAAAGTCTTGTCCTTTTCCCAAGACACCGTCACTCCCTTCCCTACATCAGATGGTAGCACCTGCTCAGAAGCAAGCAGATCTTAGAGGAAAAGTTATCCCATGGGCAAACTGGTTTTGTTTGTTTACAACACTCTGCCAAACACATCTTGAAAGGTAGGGTGTTGGGTGTTTTTAAACGGCTTTAGAGCCAAGACCCTCCTAGATTTCCACAAGGTTTAGTCAAAATACATCTGACTTCCATCCAGCTCTTATGGATGCAGCTGCCTGCTCGGAAGACACATGGACTTAGGTGGTGTGCCAGCACACAGATGCTAAACCGCCAAGGTATGCAAACAGAAAATGTCAGTTAGGAGGTGGGGGCAAGAGCAACCCAGGATGGCTGGGAGGCTGAAATTCCCAGAGAAGGCAATATATGGTCTACAGCATTAGCAGGATAAATACAAGCAAATCAATGCAGATTGCTGCTGCAGCTTTCACCAGACTAAAGATCTCCACAGGGAAAAGGAAGAGGTGGAGCCGTGCACAGGGAGAGAGGCAAGGTGGCGTGCCATGCACTTGCAGCACAGCCCTTGGGCTGCCACCCCACCAGCCCACTCCTGCATGGAAGGTGGTGAACATGGAGCCCGAAGTCAAGAGGGAGCCAGACATTCCCCTGAGCCCTCACCACTTGGCACAGCAGCCCACGTGTCTGTGAGCACAGAGACATACCGTACAGTTTATAAGGGCAAGTCAGGGCTCTGCAGGGTGATGCAAGAGGGTGAAACAGTTATCACTCCTGTTACCTAACACTGTCCCCATTACACCTGGAAAATGCACTTTGCCCGAAGCAGCCTCAGCTACAGGATTACTTTTACCTTTCAGTATCAAGCACAACATCTTTCACCCTTTTGCCCTTTCTTGGCATCTTTTCAGAGACTGACAAGGTGACCCCAAATACTGCTTTTGAAGCGCTTTGGGGAAGGAGGGAGGAAATTATATATTTCAGTACATCTATACCAAAATTACCTCTTTCAGACTTCGGTTTTGCGGCTAAGACTACAAACTCTATTGATCACACCACTTGCTTTATCCAGGTTCTTGTCTTGCCCCCCAGACCTGGAACGGCTGGGTATCTTCTGAACCATTACAGGCCCTGCATGACTTATTCTTACTCTGTTCATGAATCTGTATTGCATGGGCTATGCTTATTCTATGTGCAGCTCTTTGGTGATGACAGCCCAAGTTTTGCACACGCAGAGACCATGGCATTCACTGGCAATCCACAGACGTGGTTGTTTTTTTAATGTGGTATGGAAAAAACTATTCCTATGAAAACAGATAATATCAGTGCCCGAGGCCTTTGCCCTAGGTGTCTCAAAGGGAAAGGCACTTAAAAAATGTGCAAAGTAGCAGCCCAAACCTCCCACAGTGCTGAAAAGAAGACTAAATATTCTTAAGGAAACCTTGGGTTTATTCCAGTTTCTCCAGAAACACTTACCAAACCCACTTCCACATTTTCGGGCACTGATTCTGGGAACTCAGCATTTAGGTACTTTGAATGAAAACAGCACGGTCAGCTGGACCACCTTACACGAACATTAATTTCCATTCACTGAACCTGAATCTATTTTCCCTGTGAAATACCTGGAGCAGCTCCACAGGAGCCATTTGGAGTTACACTGCTATAAAGCCAGAGGAGACTCCAGCCTGTAAGATGCACTCCACTTTGCAAGGCATGTGCTATTAATTAACCATGAGAAATGGCCACTCATTTACTTTTCAGCTACATGAAGATTAAATGTTTCCTAACTCGGTGTCAGTCTCATCTACCCTTCTTCAAATTTGCTCCACAAGGCTATCCACGGAGGCCGGGGAAAATGGTGTGTGAATGTGGGCAGCGGGAGCGACTGAAGAAGACTGTGCTATGCTGAAGAAAGCTGAAATGCTAGGAGGAACTATGTCAGCCATATGTCAGAGGAAGGAAACCCATGATCTTTCATCAGTTCCGAGCTGGTGACCTTCAAAGAGAAGGATTCTTGGAAAGTAAAATGGATTATTATTTACATAATCAATCAGCAGCACAGCAAAGGCACCCATACATATGTCTCTACATACATCTTCTTTGAAATGCTGAGGATGATACTGGAGCATCTTGGGAAATGAAAACAAATAGGAAACATGATGTGCAGCAGTTTGTAAAAGCCTCATATCTTGGATAAGTTACTTCTAAGAGAAAGCCAGATATTCTTTCTTTCTTTTTTTTTTTTTTTTTTTTGGAACCACCCTAAGTAAAAAATTGATGCAAACAACACAAATGAGGTCTTGTGTGGTTTGGAAGCCATAAAGACTCTCAACCACTAGACTGGCCCAATTCCTCCTCTTCTTTGCTTCTGGTCTAGTAAATTGAAAGGCCACCACAGATGTTAGTACCACAAATATTCATGTTCTATCCAGAAATGGAACCTTTTTTATTTGATGATTTGTGCAAATGAGAATGGCTTTTCATAAGCTAGAGGGGGTACATCAAGCTTCTGGGAAAGGTTATCAGCTTTTCCAAATAGCCCCCAGTGAAAATTTGCTATTTACCTAGTAAAATACCTCTCCTATTTTTTTTCTTTTTTAATATTTTTCAGGTTTTACTAAACCTCTCTGGCAGGCTGGTATTCCTTCAGGTAATGCAATTTGCTACTTTCTTAAACTATTCTTATATACTAACTTCTTACATATTTTCTATATTTTCCCAATGCTTCACTAGGCCCATGCAGCTTCTGTCAGATGGTCCTTCCAATTGCCTAACAGGTGATGTACCAAATCATCAGATGACCAAAGGTCACATTATCTCCTTATTCACATGCAGCTCTTCAGTCTCTGAACTCAACTGTCTGTGGCAGAATTTGGCTTTAAATGTATAAAAGCAGAAAACACACAGCTATGGAGAAAAGAGACCCACAGGGACCAATGAAGTATCTCTGAGAACATTAAAATAAAACATATTTTGAATCTTAACTAGAATAACTTCCAGTACAAGGAGCTAGGTTTTTCTTTTGCCAGCATACTGTAAGCAGCTTGGATCCCTCTGGTTTTTTTGATTTGTCTTTGATTCTGAGCTGCTTCCGCAAGCTAAAAGTTGACTTAAGCTTGATTTCAGCATTCAAGGAACCATAAACCCTGGCAATGTGACTGTATGTTCTAGCAAGGAAAGTGACTGGCAGCAGCAACTTCCCTGAGTAGCACCTAGAACAGAAGTTTGGAGGCCCAGAAACCATTAGATGAGACCTTAAAGCAACCTGCTTTAACAGTGCTTCACCTGATACAGAAAACCTGTACAATTTTGTGTGTGCTTACTTGTATGCGGTAAAGCATTTACACCCTTAATTCATTTCCCAGGAAATAAACTGGAGAGCTCAAAAACTCCTGGAATCAGGCTAACAGCAATCAGTTGGCAAAATCTCATGAAGTCCATAACTATGTGCTGGGAGAAACCTTCACAGCCCTGCATGAAAATCCACTGTTTGTTTTAAGCACTGCTCCCAAAATTTGAGTATTTTCAGTTGCCATTGGCTTTGGTAGTTTATTATCACCCAGAAACAGGCTGGCTGAGAGCAAACAGCAGCTACTATGCAACTTGCAGCCTTTCTGAAGACGAATAATCATCATGAACCCATTATGTGGAAAGGAAGCTGTCCAACTCTGCACATAGCTAGAACTCCTGCAAGAAGCATGGTAAGAGAGTTGCTGGAAGGGTAAGATGATCTGTTTATTCCAAATCAGTATGTTTTGGGTCCTGCTTTTTGGTTTTGAGTTTCTGAATGAGTATGAAAACTCATGTCTGAAAAATGTCTACCACAAAATGAACAAAACCCTCATAACAATCTAATTCTCCTGTTTAATATGCGCACCAGAGGGTGCTGTGCTGTGGGTCTGAACAGGAATATTAGCCACTCCAAACTACATTTAGACTGCCAACAAAAAATAAAAGGCAAAATGCCTTAATGTAGATTCCTGCCTTCCTTTAAAAGGAAAAACATCATAGTTCTAAACTGCAGCTGAGCAAAAGGGTGGGGGGGAAAGAAAAAAAAGAAACAGTGAATTATGTGATGTGGTGTTTTTACCAACTGTCTAAATAAAGGTTTAGTGAGTCACTGTGGAAAACAGAAAATCTTTCTTTATTTTAAGAGCTGCAGTTTAAGAGTTTTGTATGAAAAAGCTTCCCTTAGGTTTGTAACTTAAACATTGCCCATCTGCTCTTTCCTCCCTCGTCTGCATTTACAGTAAATCTGAGACTTCCTTTCTCAAAAAATACATTTAAAAAATGTACAGATTTGGCCAACAGTGTCTGTAGAGATACAGAGAAGTCTAATTTAAGGCACCAATATCTAAAATGATAGTTTCCCTTCGGTACACACTAGAGGCAGGAAGTTTTCTCCTCTGGGCTGTGTTGGCTTCAGGTTCCCCACAGGAGTTTCTAGAAGAGGAGGTGACGTGGGAGCTTGAACCCTAATTAGGCAGAGTACGCATTTTCCAAATTTTATGAAGAGAAAAGAAAGATGGGTCTCCCTGGGGATCAGGGCCAGAATCCACTAAAGCTGATGGGAAGATCCTGGACGCCTACACAGCCTGCCGGTATGGTGGACCCTCTGCTCTATGCCCTCCAACTAGTTCATCTCCAAATCAAGTGTCTTGCTCATGGCTGAAGAGCAATGCCAGTCTCCCAGCACACATGGTGTGATGCATAGCTCATTACTCTATGACTATAATAAGACCTTTATATATATATATAGTCTTCCTGTGTGACAGAGGCTTCGGGTCACAGTTTTGAATTAAAATCTGAGTAACTGCACTGAAGAAAATTCATTTTTTCCTGGTAGAAAAACAGGTAGAAATGGTAATCAGGCCCTTCGGTTCTCTCCCTGAGAGGAAGGGTGGCTTACAAAGCACCACTGCTGAGTGTGTTATCAGGGTCTAGCCATGCCCAGTTTTCTGCGTGGAGGCAGAAGTAGCTTACACTTTAAGGATACCCTATAAGGAACAGATGCAAAGGCAGAATACTTCACCAACTCCCAACTTATATTTCTGTCTCCGACTCTCATTATTAATGAACTCATTCACTTTCATAAAAACAACTACACAAGTGCTTCTAACCATATCTATAAAACTATTTAATGCTCTTTTCGAAACAAGGCATCTTACAGCCATAGTAATTGCAGTTTTACTAGACCTTTAAATGAGAAGCAGCTACTTATTAAGTTTTGATATGGTGAGCTGATTAGACAAGTTAAACATAAAGGCACAATTTATGCATACTGTATAACCACATGTGCATGTAGTGCAGTTCCACCATTGGTGTTTGGCACTCTCTGCAATAGGAAATCCTGCTAGGTACACAGTTTTACACCACTTACAGGTTACAAGTAGTAAAGTGAAAAATGCTGGATTTTACAGGAAAATAATATTCATAAATCTCCAGCAGTGAATTACAGTATAACTCAGAGCTGTCTTTGTTTTGCTGCTGCTATGAATTCAGTTCTGTTGCCAGTGCAGAAACAATAAACACAAAGACTAAAGTGGAAACCACTCCCCTCACATTTGGCAAGTGCTTATATCCAATTTACAGCTGGACTCTGAACATGGCTTTTGAAACAGTACCAATAACAAAGAAGTTCCCACAGATACTCTCTTTTTTTTTTTTTCTCCCCTAGCAAGCTGAAGTGGTCCATTGTGTAAAAGTTAAAGATGTCTTCTAATGTCCTACCTGGTTTTCCCCACTTCATCCATCTCTGCTCTATACATTTCTCAATGTGAATCATATTTCATAGAATCATAAAACAGTTCACCTACTTCCAACCCCCCTGCCATGGGCAAGGACACCTTCCACTATACCAGGTTGCTCAAAACCCCACACAACCTGGCCTTAAGCACTTCCAGGGATGGGGCACCTTCAGCTTCTCTAGAAAACCTGTGCTAGTACCACACCACAGTAAAGAATCTCTTCCTTATATCTAATCTGTAGAGGAATAAAGGCAGTGGGTTGGTTAGCATTGATAACATGCAGCTGTGGCCTTGCCTCGAAGGCAGTGGTTTGATCGACATAGACAACATGCAGCTGTAGCTCATCCGTTAAGTAGTTAAATAGCCCTAAGGATGGTAGGAGAGGTAGTTGGGTTGAGGAGGAGCAGTGTGGTCTGGCCCCTGGAGGAGGGAGAAACATCAGGGGTAGTAGAATCTGACCAACAGTAAAAGCCTTGCTGCAGCCTGCTGGTTTGTGTTGCAACACTAATCTAAATCTATCTTCTTTCAATTTAAAGCTGTTCCCCCTTGTCCTATCACTACATGCTTTTGTAAGAAGTGCCTCTCTAGTTTTCTCATGGGTCTTCTTTAGGTCCTGGATGGCTGCTATAGATCTCCCCAGAGCCTTCTCCTCTGCTGGTTGAGGAACCCAAACTGTCTCAGCCTGTCCTCATAGGAGAGGTGCTTCAGCCCTGCTGATCATTTTCATGACCCTCCTTTGGACTCACTCCAACAGGTCTGTCTCCTTCTTATGCTGGAGGTTCCAGAGCTGAATGTAGTGCTCTAGGCAGGGTCTCATGAGAGCAAAGTAGGGGGGAGAATCATCTCCCTCAACCTGCTGGCCATGCTTCTTTTGATGCAGCCCAGGGTACAGTTGGCTTTCTGGGCCTCAAGCACACATTGCCTGGTCAAGTTAAGCTTCTCATCAACCAGTACCCCCAAGTCTCTCCTTAGGGCTGCTCTCAATCCAGTCTCCACCCAGCTTGTATTTGTGCTTGGGATTGCCTTGACCCACACGCAGGACCTTGCATATGGCCTTGTTGAACTTCATGCAGTTCTCATGGGCCCACCTCTCAAACTTGTCATTTATTTGCCTTTTGTCTTATTAGACGACTTGCTCAGTGTATTGTGTACTGAAGAGCTCTCCCTTACGTTGTCCCCACAAGAGAGAGACGCTATACTGCCTAAACAGTCCTCTGAACTTAATTCCTCCTGATCTGGTGTAACTGGGCATTCTTATTTTTTTTGGTGCTGATTTGGTTATTGTAATGGGCCAAATTTGGGATCAGTACTCTTCTCTGTTACAGTACAGAAATTTTGCTGCTTTAAGTACCTAGGTTTTTACTAGTACTGACAGCAGTGCAATGATCTTGGGGAACTCAAATTGATTAATTTTTTGAGATGCATCACCCACATGTAAAATGGTCAGTACAACCTATTTTTTGTCTGATCTTGGTTCATTATAAAATAAGACACGTCAAGAACAAAGTTAGCATATTCTTTCATTGTATCATATTTGCATGGCACATATTGTCTGGTGGCATTGAACAGCTGTATGGAGGATTTCTGCTAACATCTTTATACCTGGATTTAAAAGCAACTCAGAGACTGATTCAACAAAGACCTCATGCATGCATAACATTAGGAACCTGAGTAGCACCACTGCAGACTGCTCATGTGCTTAAGTACCTTGCTCATTCAGAGTTACAATAAATGTAAGAGTTGGGATATATGTGAGGAAAAAAATATTTATCAAAGGTTAATCATATATTCTGCCTCTGGCATAGGAGGATTACCACAGGAAACTGGAGGGAATTTGTCTCCCCCTGTGCAGCGTTGCACAACAGCGATTTTCTTCTAAAGCAACAAGCATTGGTTAGTATTAGGCACCAGATACAGGATGTGGTGAACCAATTGTCTTATCTGGCATGACAAGCCCTACCTGTGATTCATGAGTATGGGTGTGATGGTACAACTAAGCTGTTCTGCCTCAAAGGGACATCACCAACTGGCTTAAAAGGAGCTACTTTTAACTTACACTGATACAAGCAAGAAAAGAACAAGGCCTTAATTATACTTAAACATCTGAACTCATTGTGGTTTTCAACCTACTTCATGTTTTCCAGTAGAGGTTTAGGACCTATACAGTGATTTTAAGTCTCCTGACAATTGGTTTGCTTTTCTCCCATACCTTTTAAAGAATCTAGAAAAAGTTCTCAAACTCCAGATGTCCATGGACTGAGACTGGAAGATTTTTGCTTCTAAGGGATCAGCAAGTCTCTAGAAAGAGCAGGTGAGCTGCAAGGAGTTCATGTGGACAATAAAGACTTTTATTATCGTTATAATAAATATTTTAATAATATGCAAGTGTAAGAAAATTCCTTTTGAACAGAAGGCAGGCCCTACTATTTTTAAATAATGAAAGATTTCCACAAACTTTGAAGTTCCAGTACACATAAGAGAAATGGCTGTTTTTTCTTTAAACATGATATGCTGGGTATTGCCTGGCATTTTGCTACTTACAGTCTCTTAGAAGAACAGAATGCAATAGCAAAATGTACCAGAGTTATACTTTGAAGGTGAGCATATAAATTTTTTTTTCCTGAGGTCTAACATGGTCACAATTTTATAGTTTTCCACTTATTAATTTATATCTGAACACAGAAGTTTATATAAACTCTAAACAATCAAGTAGAATATGAAATAAATACATAAGATAACCTACTATGAATATGATAAATGCATCTCTTTGAATCATATCATTTATTCATGACTTTTTCTAGTTAGCTCAATAAGGTCCTTAATTACTGTGAGCTGAAGCCCAGGTGAATCAGGGGGACTGATGGAAGATCTCTCTCCGTCTGCATTCAGCTCTGTGCTATTCAGACATGCAGAACGTTGCTGCTGAGAAGAGGCTCCACAAATGTCTAACAGAAATTAAAGATACTCATATGGGACTAGCCTGCTGGGAACTCCAAGGCATTAAAATACTCATTCTCTTCTACCTTGTTTATGTGAGTGTGGTTAGACAGCATGCCACTTAAGGGGGATGAAGGCTGGAAATAACCCTTCTACTTACTACTGCTGTGACCCATTCTGCCTGATTCTACCCCTGAAGTCTACTTAGAAATTAGAAGTCACATGGACTCGACTCCTATCACAGCCAGAACCTAAGATATTTTTCCTCCAAGGAACACCTTCCTTTCTAATTGATTTTCAGGTTCATTTACAGTTGTCAATACTGATCTGTAAATACCAGCATGATTTAGCACTTATCTCCTTGCATTTTTTTTTCCCTCCATTTAGTTTTGACAGCAGAGATTGACAAATCCTCTTTCAAGACCATTCCTCTAACAGCATTTTGAGCCTGGTTAAGACAGTGTTTCTTTCTTATGTTTTTTGGGTTTTCTGTAGTTCACCAGCAATACTCAGAAAATTGCAAGACCGCTTCTTCACCCAAATACTTCTATTGGTTGAGTGTAAGGAATTGAACCAATAAGGTCTCCTGGGATTGACCTCCACATACAAATCATGTCTATTGTATTGAAAAATAGTCTATGCAGAGGTGGTCGCATCAACCCATTTTATGAAAAAGTATGTCTGCCAGGACACTGTATAGGTGATTCTATAATTTGAACTTCAGTAAATATGTCGACTGGATTTTCCATGGTCTGTGTGCAAAAAGGGTCCTACTGTGGTGGTAAACATCATCAATTATCAAATTATGCTGGGAAGGCCTTTGTTTTCTGTCAAAATAGTAGATAAAGTCCACGGTTTTTCAAGGATGGCTTGGTTGGAGGGGTTTGCCTCAGCAGTAAGACAAAATGGGATGATGGCAAAACATCACTTTTGAACACCATCTGTGAACACACATTCTGTGTGCAGCTCCTATAGTTCAAAGTTTCCCTCATTTCAGTGCATTGGCCTTATGAAGTGAACACAGAAAGATAACAGAGGAAGTAGAAGAAAACAATTTTCAATACCAACAGAGGCTTAAACATAAAACAACAGAGAAATAATATATATCGCATTGTCTCTGACTGGAGAGTTTTCTTCCATTCCTCAAGGCAGAACTGTAAATACAGAAACAGTCAGTTTCCAACATCTTTAAAGATTACCCAGCAGACTGGGATAATCTGATTATTAAAAAGACCTAACCAGACCTCTTATATAGCCTAAGGGAACACTGGAGCTTCCAGATCTTCCAGCGATGCTGTATTGTCCCCTTGGATTTCCTAGTGTGGTCCATTTGTGGCTAGCTAAGCTTCCTTAGGGATTCAGTAGTTATTCTAACCCAGCAAATCACCATTTCCAACAAACAGAGTTTCAAAATTACCCTCCCAGATTGCTTGAAATCTGTGCATGTAATTCTGTTCTGCTACTGAGCTAGCTTTCTTTTTGTCCTTTAGCCATCCACACATTCCAAAACTAGAACTTACTCTGAAGA
Source organism: Falco cherrug (assembly GCF_023634085.1). Taxonomy (NCBI): domain Eukaryota; kingdom Metazoa; phylum Chordata; class Aves; order Falconiformes; family Falconidae; genus Falco; species Falco cherrug. The sequence goes on from NC_073699.1 coordinate 69,416,085, forward strand.
GGAACAGGCTAGTATCAGGCACTCTGACTCCATGCACACCTACTTGCATGTATGTATAAAATTTAGAATTTGGATACATTTTACAGCAACAAACTGTGGATAGGGGAAATATTTTTTTGATAGAAGCCAGGCTTGATAAAAGAAGTGCACACTGTCGTGCCTGAAAGTATGGTATTAATAATTAAGCCATGCAATCATTACCTCAGGATATTATTTCTTAAATATCTCTTGCAAAGGCAATACGATTACATATGAATTATATCAATTTTCTACCAACAAAAAAAATCCACAGAAAAAGGAATTGAATTACACTGTCCAATTTGCTGTAAAGTTCACTGTACGTGAAGAAATTAATCAAAGCTACCACCACCCATTTTTATGGGAACATAAAATGATGTGAACTTCCATTTTTAATAAAGATGCATAGCTCTTTTATGAAGACTGACTAATAACACTGTAATGAACTGAAAAGCTACTGATACTTTAAGAATGAAAATTTTGAGGGATGTGTTTACTGAGTCTCCTGTTTCAAGACAGGCAATACTTCCATTTGAATCTGCCTATAGATAAAGGAAAAATCCAAGCAATAAAGTCGATGTGAACTTCGTGTAAATTAATCTCCCACATATATAAATGGCCAATGACATTATTTTTATCTAGCTACTTCCAACGGAATGATCCCTCAGATGGACGTGGTCTGCGTTCTCCAGCAGTTGGAGACCCCTGTGCAGATGTCTTTCTGTTGCCACAAATGGCCATGACTGGCTATTTCCAACACGATTCAAATGGCTACAAGGCAATAAAGGAATTTTCTTAGGCCCCAAACTCAGGAAGATTCTGAGCAGCGACATGCCTATGTGTACTCTGTGCAAGATAAAGGCTTTTAATCAGGAAGGCTGTTCCTCCTTCCTCCAAAAGAATGCTAATTAATTAAAGTCATTGGATATTAATCAAATAATCAGATAGTAAGCTGATTTATTTTGACTGTGTTCACATAGCTTTTACTCTTGCTTTTTTTTTTTTTTTTTTTAGAAGTCTAAGAAATGATGCAGTTGTCTGGAATATTTGCTTAAACAGTGTTTAAGCATGCAGAGGAAAGCAATGTGGGAATATCTCAATCACACCAAAGAGTTCTCAGAGTGCTGTTTATCCAGCCTAGAAGTAAGTGCTGCTCTCTTTTTGGACAACTGAATTGAAACAGAGGCAATATCTGGGGTAAGGCAAATTTTTGTGGTGTTTTTTGTTGTTGTCGTCATTGTTCTGAGCAGTCCCTGAGCCAGTTAAATTTGTTCACAAGGTGTTTTCTCGTTTCTCACAAATACTGCCTAAATTGGAAACTATCAGAAGTTTGCTTAGTTACTAGAATTAATCTGGAGGAAATCTTCAAGGCCTTTTATCACGAGTGGTCCTTTGCTTTGGCTCTTCTTAACCCTTATTCTAGTTAATATTTTTTAAAAACCCCAAAACTAAGGGCAATGTTTCATAAATGAGCAAGGTAAAAGGCTAATGAATAATAGAATTGGTAGTAATAGACAAAGGTGGACTTCTTGGTTATATTTACTAAGTTAACTTAATCATTAGCATTTGATATGATGCTCAGAGGCATCATATCGTGACTCAGGGAATAGACTTATTTACTTGTCTTTCCCAGCTATGTGAATCTAAACATCAATCAAATGCTAGAAAATTGTTTAGCTAAAAGGGTGATTACTCACTTTATCCACTCTTTTGGACCATTTCTGCAGCTGAAGAATATTTCAGGAGTTTCATCTTCTCCTTTCTCGCCCCTACCTCCAACTGCCTCGTTCTAAAAATGTCCTTTCTGTGGATCCTAAGGGGGACCACATGCCTCATCTTAAGACCACTAAACTACAGAGATGGCAACAAGAGAGAAATACAATATTCCAGCTGGATAATCACCAAGCAGTCTGATTCACTTAGTCTAATGTTCCCAGTCAGATCCTGGCAATGAAATAAGCATGTAGGAGGATGCAAACAGATTAGTTTTAATTAAAATCATAAAAAGGTCCAAGCCATGGACCTCAGATTTGAGCTCCTCTTGTTTTTTTCATGAGGAAGAATCTCTGATCAAATCTTACTCTAAACCTGTCCCTCAGGTTCTTAGACTGATTTGAATTCAAAAGCACACGGACCTGTTTGGCTGTTTCTATAAAACTACTCTGCAAATGCTGACCGTTTTGTCTATCCAGACCCACGGTTCCTCTTCAAAACTCCTCAGCTCTGGATTTGTTCTAGGGCTTAATAACGTTGTCCCAGTCTACCTCTGGGACAACACCCATCTTGCTCTTCATTGCTACATATTCTCATTATTACTTACGTATTTTTAAAGGTCTGGACTTAGGTCAAGGTTCCACCATGTTAGGACCTGGACATTTTGGGATATCCCAACCACAAAAAGTTCCTTTTTCCTGTCAGAGAACACTAGACCCTATAAATAATGTTGGCAGAATTTTGGGTCCACAATAAGTATAAAATTAATTACTGTTGTTATTATAATAATTATCATTTTGGGGTCTTCTGTATCAGGATTAAGGCTCTGCAGGTGCTGAACAGCACTGCTGTACAGAACCTCAGTGGCAGCTGGCACCAGCTGGAATCCCATTTCCTGCTCACCAGAGCTTCAAAATATGTCATTACATGTAGAGAAAAGAGGGAGAAATGTTGTTTGTCTTTTAATTTCTCTTAAAACCTTCTGCATTTGTCTACAATGCACCATTGACAAAACTACTACTGATTTAAATAAAAAACAAGCAAACAAAATTAAACAGACTAAAATCATGCCTACATGTGCATAGAAGCATTTATCAGATTGGCCCATATATTAAAAGGACTTTTTTTCTTTCTGCTGAGTTGGGAGGGAGTGAAATATTTTTAAAGGCTTGTGTTGTAAACAGAAAATTCATGATTTAAATTAATGATTTATTCCTTTAAAGCCAGTGTGGAATCTATCACTGGCATGATAAGATGCACATTGTCTTCTATCTGCATATAGCCATGTAACTGTGCAATATCTGGCAGTGAATATGAAAAAAAAAATCAATTTTGCCTGGTTTCAAGCATATCTCCCGAGTCTGAGATATGTCTCACTTGTTTTTCAAATACTGCTACAAGTAATTTAAGCTCTGTGTTCAGAGAAAGAACTTGTCTCTGTGTGGGTGCACACATCTGTATTACCTGATTGGCATTAATTTTTACCTATTTTAAACAGAAAGATTGCAGTTCTCCAGCAATATTTTTTTTTCTACAGGAAACTATCATTAATAGACTGCCTGATCCAAAGCCCAAGGAAGCACCAAACTTTGGTGAAGTGTTGATCACACTCCAAGGTCCAGATCCTTGAAGGGATTTAAGGTTCAGCTTCCCCTGAAGATTTGGGAAGACCTGAAAGTCTGGATATTAACACTGAAGTCCTCAGTTCTGCATGCATGATGAATACTTAGCTTTCAAAAAATCTGCCAAAAGTCACCAGCAGATGCTGGCCTGGATCAGTCTTGTATCTGATGTAGATTTATATATTCTGTGTTCCTGAAAAGCTGGAGTGATAAGCAAGTTACAGAATCACAGAACAGGTCTGGCCGGAAGGCACTTCTGAAGATCATCTACTCCAATCCCCTGCTCAAGCAGGGTCATCTACAGGAGGCTACGCAGGGTCATGTCCACTTGTCTTTTGAATATCTCAAAGGATGCAGACTCCACAACCTCTCTTGGCAACCTGTGCCAATGTTTGATCACCCTCACAGATAGAAAAATTCTTCTTGTGCTTAGGTGCAATTTCCTGTTCTCCATTTTGTCACTTTCCTCTTGTCCGATTATTGGGCACTACTGAGAAGATCCTGTCTCTGTCTGCTTTAATCCCCGCGTTGGATATTTATACACATTGATAAGATCCCTCCTGAGCCTCCTCTTCTCCAGGCTGAACAGTTCCAGCTCTCTCAGCCTCTACTCACATGCCAGATGCTTTGAGCCCTTAATCACCTTAGTGACCCTTCACTGCACTCAATCCTGTGTCCATGTCTCTCTTGTATGGGGAAGCCCGGAACTGGACACAGCACTCCAGGTGATGTCTTCTCACTGGTGCTCAGTAGGGGTGAAGGACAACTGCTGGCAAAGCTCTCCCTTATGCATCCCATGACGCTGTTGGCCTTCTTTGCTGCAAGAGTGCATTTCTGGCTCATAGTCAATTTGTTCACCAGGGCCCCCAGCCCTTTTCTGCCAAGCTGCTTTTTAGATGGTCAGTCCCCAGGATGTACTAGGGCATGGGGTTGTTCCTCCCCCAGTGCGGGACTTTTCTCTTTGTCAAACTTCATGGAGTTCCTGTTGGCCTATTTCTCCAGCCTGTTGAGGTCCCTGTGAATGGCAGCACAACCATTTGGTCTGTCAACCAGTTCTCCTAGCGATATGCCATCTGTAAATTTGCTGAGGGTGCACTCTGTCCCATGGTCCAGGTCATTAATGAAGAGGTTAGCCAGTATTGGTCCCAGTATCGGCCCTGGCGCTGGCTGGTGACTAGTGACTGGTTTCAAGACAAACTTCAAGCTGCTGATCACAACCATTTTGAGCCCAGTACTTCAGCTAGTTTACAATTCACTTCAGTGTCTCATACATTTAGTCCATACTTCACCAGGTTGTCTGTGAGGATGCAGTGTCAAAAGCCTTACTAGAGACAAACTACATCCATTGCTCTCCTCTTACCCACCATGCTTGTGATCTCATCATGGAAGTCTATCAGGTTGGTCAGAAGTCATTTCCCTTTGATAAATCTGTGCTGACTGATCACCTATCTTTCAAGTGCCTGGAAACGGTTTCCAGGATTAGCTGCTCCATCACCTTCCCAGGGAGCAAGGTGAGACAGACCTGCCCATAGTGGCCTGGATCCTTCTTGCCCTTCTTGACGACACATGTGACATCTGCTCCCTTCCAGTGCTCAGGAACCTCCCCTGATCACCATAACCTTTCAGAGAAAATCAAGAGCAGCCTCACAGACATCAGGCAACTCTGGTGCATCCTGTCAGAGCCCGTGGACTTGTTTCTGTCTGGTTTGTTTAACTGTTCCCTAAACTACACCTATGGTAAGACTTCTTGGTTCCAGATCTTCCCAGTAAAGATTGAGGTGAAGAAGACATTGAGTCCCTTGGCCTTTTCCATGCCCTTTGTTACCAGAGCCCCATCCCATTCATCAGCAGGTCCCCATTTCCCCCAGTATCTCCCTAGCAGCTGGTGTGTCCTGTGCTACAGCACAGCATGCCACGGCACAGTACTTCTTCCAGCTACCTATGAACATCACTTACAAAAATAAACAGGACACAACAGAAGCCAGGGCTGGGCTCTGTGTTACCTTTCTGCACAAAGCGATTTCAAGCAGTGTGTGCAAAAGTGCACCAAGAGCTGCAGAGGCTGACTTTGAAAGTCCAGCTGCGAATTTAATTTTAAGTGATATGAGCTCCAGTTTAATGAAACTGCATTTTCTTCTTTCTAACAGATACTTTACCTTTCTCTTTGTCTGCCTTGTTACTTGCCCTAAACTCAGCTTGCTCCGATGGGATGTATCCTCAGACAGTCAGTCATTCCCTCAGGCAGGGTGAGCTTCTGTTGCTCCATTTTTGGCAAAATCTGCAGCACAGATTTCTAAATGTCTTGTATTTATTTTATTGCATTTTTTTGTGTCTGTGCATGGAACCTTATGTTTGGTGGGTAAACAGTGGGTAAACATTTTTCATAGAGACTTTTTATTTTTTAATAAACAGAGTAATTTTCTCAGATAGCTCCTTTCTTATTCGGCTTCGTAATATCATGTGGAAATAGATGGTCTGTTTCAACATTGGGGAACCGGAGGGATAAGAATAGAGACAGCAGTGTGGAAGCAATGGGTCCCTCTTCTGCCCATATGGTTCAGGTTTGCATTTTGGCTGGCATGATAATATGATTGCTGGCAGATCGAATGTTTAGTCTCCAGAGCAAATAGCAGCCAATGAGTTGGGGTGTAATGTACATGTGGAGATGTTCATAATATTCCACACAGGCTGAACCTACAGCAGGAGTGAATTCAGCTGCAGTGAAAACAGAGATGCTGCATGAATCCTTCTGTCATCTCAGCAATGGCATTTCCAGGCTTTTGCATTTGGGAAGGGGAAGAATGTGCCTCTGGGGATGGAGAATGCCACCACTCAGGATTCTCCTGTGGCAGGAATTTCTGACTTGCTGCATGAAAGGTGATGTATTCTGATGAGCCTGAAAGTTACATTTCATCACTGCTTTATCACCCGATGAATCATTACAGCAGATGAATGTTAATTGTAGCTAAACAAATGGGCATGTCCTCTCTACCCCCAGACAGCTGCCACCGCTGTAAGACATTAGGCAGAGGGTGCAAAGTGCTTCTGGATGGAAGAGAAGTGGTACCCGTACCTCTGGAGCTGCATATCTGCACTGTAATGAAATGCCAGGTGCGGAAGAGTGTTTGGATCGTAGCAATTTTCATTTGCTCTGTGGTTTTCACCACTCTGGGGGGACACATGGTGCAAAGTTCCCTTAAGTGGTTGTTCGCTCACGGGCAGGAAGGTCTGCCTGGGAACAGAGCTGGCTTAGTCACATGCCATTACACTGGCATCCCTGGGGCTGAAAGGGTACTTGGCATCACTGGATAAGGTACCACTGGGATGGTGTGAGAGGCTGCTGAACCTGTATGTAGGGCAAACAGAGCAAGTTCCTTGGGGACCAGCATCCTTGGTTTAAGGGTTCTTTGTCCAGGGAAAATAAACTGATCGGGCAGACTGGGGTGTTGTCTTGTAGCAGTTGTCCCTCTTGGCTGACCTAGTGGCAAATCTTCTGTAGCTAAACTGGTAAGCCCTGGATTGTCTGACACTTAATGACTTGAATTCTCTTGCTGCTGTTACAGGAACCTAAGCAAAGTGTATTGGGGTACCTCATTTCACCTAGTTCACATTTCTCCTCAACAGGATGCACATGGTAGGCAGTAACCTGCAAAAATGACATTTCCATGCCATCCTTGATCCTCTGCCATAGGATAGTCTGTTTCTAGGAATACAGTTGCATGACAAGAGAGAGAGGTGATCAGATAACCAGGTGGGGAGCTAAAATCTCAGACCTGTTCTTCCTACAGGCCATTTTAATATTTGTGAAGGTGCATGGCTGGAACAGAAGGAAAAGAGTCAGGAAAAGAAAGGAAGTGCTAATAGCTAGGGACAGTTGTGGCTAAAATTTAGCCACCTGAAGGTTAGGTACATGCATTTGGGTGTGTGAGACTGGACATCTGTAGCTGGTGTTTAAAATGGACAAAAATATAAAATCTAAGGATTCATTCTGTAGGGTTGAAAGAAATAGTACCCGCACAGAGAACTCTGCCCCTTACAGAGGCACCTTGGTGTCAATGAAATTCAGATAGCGGCAAACACGTAACACACAGCATCTTCTTTTAAGTACGTGGGCCCACCTCCACAGGGTTTCCCACCTGGAACGATTTCCCAGAGATCCCAGTTCTGCTGCTGGGGGCCGTTTGCTGCCTTGGAGGCTTTATCCCACCAGCTCAGCTCATCTGGCAGGTACCTCCTCAGCTCAGCCACTGACAGCAAGCAAGAGGAGGGGAGCGAGGAGATCCTCGCAGACAGTTCAAATACAGACTAAGAGGCATGTGTTGAAATGTCGTCAAAGTAGCAGGAATTCATTTTATTGAAGAATACATATAATAAAGATAGAACAAAGGGACTGAAATGGTGAACAGATGGGCGGGTGTTCTTCAGTGGCTCAGGAGCTGTGTGAACATGCTGGTTTATGCCCTCCCCCTCTTTCTGCTTTTTTTTTTCTTGGTTTGGTTTGGTTTAGTTTTGATGCATCAGGGTAGGATGTGAGATGATATGACAGTATATGTCAGAAACTTGGGGGAAAATAAAACCCCTTTTTTTTTAACATCAAACTACTGCTATCAATAGGAACAGCAACTGTTCAAAATTTGTTTCAGAGCTGCCAAGAAGTGAACATTCACAGGAGAGAGAGAAAGGGAGAGAGAGAAGGGAAAAAATATTTTTCCCTGCTGTTTGCAAGGTGGACACAAATGCAAGCGGTAGGAGGCTGACAACTTGACACATGTCTAATAAATCTAAAGCATGGAAAAAAAGTCAACAATTCACTGTACAAGAAAGCATTACTGGGATAAAAAAGTACAATCCAACAAACCCCCCACTTAAAAATGTATTTATTCCCAAATCGGTGAGGAACGTAGACATTAGAGCCTCAATTTCTCTTCTCCTCCCCGCCCAACACTCCTTTTTCTGGATTTCTTTTTTTAAACCAGGGGCATGTTAGCTCCTGTGTTGAGGAAGCTGAGGTTTGCTGCATTATAAATGAACAAGGTGCAAAAGCCGAGTCCAGTGAGCAGATGTTTGGAGCTCAGCGTGCTGGTGACAAAGGGCTAGAGTGCAAGAAGCTTCCATCGCACGTCTGTTCTTCAGCACAGAGCAGACAAGGTTTTAATTTGACAAGTTGGTTGGATGCAGGGAATTCACAGATCTCGGTGAAAGCCAAACAGATTTGGCCACCTACTGCATGGCCACATTCAGCTAAAAGGGTAGCAGTTGTGGAAATGTCTCCTGCTCCAGCCGCCTGACACTGCACACACAATGGGGAGCCTTGAGGAGGCTTGTTTACCACAGGCGGCAAATTCCTTTAAAAGGGAAGAAGGCAGGGGGGTGGGGTGGGGTGGGCGTGGGGGGGGAGGAAGAAGTGAGAAAGAAAAAATCATGCTTTCGTTACCACAATAATTAAGTATTTTTATTACAGGTGGTTGGTTATTCTTTAAAGCTCTTCATCCTTTTTTTTATAATAGTTGGTATGTTATGAAATGCAAGAACGAAAATGAATGCCAAAACTAATGGAAATTCTCCTACAAGCCTCATGTAAACAGAAACATCAGCATTAAAGTTATGAATCTTAATTTGTGCCACTGAGCTAAAATTTGTATCTCACTGCATTAAAGGAATATAGACATACAGCACTGTGTTGTGTCTATGTGCAATACAGAAAACTGACATGGTCTCTCCAATTTATGGGGAAATTGACATAATTTCACAAAAAAAAAAAAAGAAAAAAGAAAAACCACTTGTGAACTGGATTTTGCATAATGGGATTAATTTGGTTGACTGTCACATCAACTGTGCTGCAGAATGCAAGTTAATCACAACATCGTTCTGATTTAAAAGAAGAAGAAAGAAAAAGAAGGAAAAGGAAAAAAGAAAAAAAAAAAGGAAAGGTATTTTCTTCCTCTCTCCAATTATTGTTTCATTTTAAAATGCCCCTGTTTCTTTTGTGGCTGTGGTAGCTCTGGCAAACAAGGCTGGTGTATATTTGCAAAGGCCACCTGAGTAGTCTTTTTTTCCCTCCCCCACTCTTCACAGTAAAGGATAAGGGGGAAAAGTCAATAGCTTTTACAGGGTCCTGCAGAACTGCTTCCGTGGCACGGCACAGCTATATGCATCTGATCAACATTTAAGTCGACCAACAGAGCTGAAGAACTTTAAACATTTTGTTACGTGGCCCTCACTTACTGCCTTTTCTTCCACTTACCACCCTCTCTGTGAAAGCTGCTCTCGGCACTGGGCTCCCCACTGAACCAGCCCCACTACCCTTTTTCTGTCTGCACCCCCACTTGTGGCCATAACAGCCCTGTTCCTCTGGCAGCTTTGCATAACATCAGAAAGAGAAGCAAGCAAAGCATCCGTCAGTTATTCTGTGGATGATTTCTGTCTGTCTTTACAGGGGTATGGGATGAAGGAATGAAATCAACCTTCTTACAGGCTCTCACATTGTGTTCTTGGCAAAGGTACTGAAAACAGAGACAGCACATGTACATGACACATCACTTAAGTCCTCTGGTTTCTATGGTTGCAGTAGATTTTGCTTTCAGGGGGCATCCTAGGAAGGAGATAGTGCTGCACAACACTTTGGGCACAGTGCAGTTGAAGAATTAGCTCTGGGAATTGATCGTACCGTGATAGTGGTGACAGAGAACAAGGAATTGGGGCTGCTGGGATGTCACAGAAACTTGCGCTTCCAGAGGACGGTGTTGTGTCAGCGATTCCTGAAGGCCCTTGTGCCACACCACAGCCAGTGACTGCTCCTTCATCTCTGCCTCCCTTACAAGGAGCACACACTCCTCTACCCAGTGCAGCACACTGACTAGGTTAAACAATTACACTACACTAATTGGCCTGTGTTGGTCCTGATGAGAAAGTAAACAAATGCTGCAGAGAAAAGCTGAGACAAATTGTAGCTAATTAAATTGATGAAAAAAGTGACAATATTTTTCCCCAGGAAAAAAAAAAAAAAGGTAACTTGTAGCATGAGAAGTATCTCATGCTTGCAGCCATGTACCCCACCTGCTAAACTTCACACCTTTGCTTGGATGTGGCAGTGCCAAGCAGGGGAGAACTGAGGTGCCCTGTAGTCTCCATTAGTGCCAAAACTGCTGGGATGCCTTGCAGGTCAGATGTTGCTCTTTGTGTGCAGGGAGAAAGCTGTCTGCCATCATTTAGTTATTCCACCGACCGTGCTTGTACGCGTGCCTGCATGTGTATGTATACTATTGTGACAAGGTGCTCTCACAGCAATGCCTCAGTCTGTGTGCAGAAGTGTTCCCCTTTCCCTCTCTGCTCACAGGCTGGTTTGCCCACTTCTGGGGTGTGAGCCCCCCAGCACCTAAAATTTGCAATGGTTTTTCATGATCCACCAAATTCACCTTCATGTGACAGCCACCACCTTGGCTGTTCCTGAGGGTGGAAATCCCGTATCCCAGAGCTGAGAGCGCGAGGCTCCACATCTCACATGAGAGAACAATGCTCTCTGAAAGCAGCATCCCCTTCAGTTCATCTGTGGACCTCAGCAACTCCCAATATATGTACCCTGGCACGAAAGTGTGAGGAGACATGGGCCAACAGGTGGGAAAATTTTAGGGATGGATACAAGTAGTGTCTTCATTTACCAAAAGAGAAAAAGCCAAGAAAAATACTATGCAGTCTAAGGCACTGCTGCCTTCTCTGTTGCTATCCTGCACACCAACAGCCCCAGGGAAGCTAAACCCACAAAACATTACTAGCCCCACATGCCCATGGAGCCAGGGCAGAAACAGGGAAGAGTTACAGGAGACAAGAGCCATGCCTCCATACATTCCTACTAAAGACAAGCCTGGAAAACTTTTTTCTGTCATTTTGCAAATATGAGGCTACCTCCTTGATTCACCTGGGTAAGGATCAATTTAAGCTTAGTAATTTGGTATGATGTTAATAATTAGGTAACCTCTAATTTTGGGGTCCTGACCACACAACATGTGAAAACCAGAAAGCTGGAGCTCTTTCCTCCAAATCTCAGTGAAACCAATGAAGACTCAGAGTGTGCTCACTGACTGCGTGATCCAGCCGGCCACAGAAGCAGCTGCAAGAGTGGTAGCTAAGTATGTAGTACGTAGCTGAGCATTTCCATCCTAATCCTCTGTTTTGAGTTGCTCAGAGATTTCCAAATGCTTTCCTTATCAGGATAAAATGTTCCAGGCCTGGTCTCTGGCAAAATGAAAATTTTTAATTGTTCAAGATAGAAGTGATTCAGTTATTCTTGAGTGGGAGAAGAGTCCAAAACCAAGGGAAACAGATTTTTTGGGTGATTTTTTTCCTAATAGTTCATCTGCTAAAATATCTGAGGGATCAGGTTTTAAGCCTGGCATAAAGCAGCCCTCACTGAGAGGCCCATTAGAGGCTAGAACGTTACAGCTATTGACCAGTGCGTTACAGGGAAATTTCTCTATGGTCCAAAAGGGTTATGAGTCCTTGGAAATCATCCAGTAGACTCATGGAGTTTATTTAGGAAAGCTGATCCTCCCACCCTCCCCGCACACATACGCTGTTTCTTCTAGTAATATTGGGAGCAAAGGGATCCATATTTGCCATGTTCATGACTAATTTAGCTGTACAGAGATCCAAACAGAGATTAGCAAGATGAACTAGACGACCTCCTGAGATCCCCTCTAGCCTAATTTTCCTATTGTCTAGTCTAAATGGCCATCTGATTCATACCATAAGTCCCATATAAACTTTACATCACTTGTGTAAATCTGTTTATCTAAGTACACTGATGAGCCATAGCACAAAATATTACAGAATTTTTTCTTGTGTTTTCCCCTGTGGCCTTTCAGGTTGATGCATGCTGAGCAGCCCACATTGTGCAACGCATGTAAGTTTTGTGTGTTGAAACTGCAGTAAATTCAAGGTATGGTGTAACCGATTAATACTAATTCAGCATGTTGAAGATAGAAGCACTGTGCCCTGTGATGTCTGTGGATTGCCCTGTACATGTTTGTGTTGCCATACTTCGGCTCTAGTCTAAATGGCAGCTGGAGGAACTGGAGGAAGCGTTGCATCTCTTCCACACAGAAGGTCCCATGGCACAGAATATTCAGCGGCAAAAACTGGGCGACAGCAAAGATGATCTGGTTATCCACACTGCAGATAGGGGCAAACTAAAGCAGAGCCATGGGTCCTTCCTGGCTCTGTAGTCCCTGTGGGATGCTCTGTGGGTTTCACACTAGTTCAGACAACCTGGGCAGTAATTAGTGCTCTTCATACTTAGGTTCATACTGAACCTTCTCCTATTGAAATCTTAGGAGTTTTGCACCAAATTTGGTGGTGGTCTTAGCAATCAACTGAAAATGTACCATAATAGTAACATACACATCCTTAACAGACAAAGCAGGAAAAGAAAGTAGTGGAGAATATGATACTAACATGCCCATTTTAAAGATGAGTAACTGAGTCACAGAGAGACAAGAGCCTAAATTCCCAAAGGCAGGCAGGTAACTGAGGAGCAAGTACTTGCCCAAATTGGACAGAAAGTCAATAACGGGGCTTAACTTTGATCTCCTGACTTGCAATCATCTTATGATGCAACTATAAAATCAAGCCTTTCCCCAGGGCTTTTCAGAAAAGGTGAGTTATATCTGCCCGTTAGCAGACACTTGTGCAGTTCACCTGGCTGGACATTGGAGACCGTCAGCTTCCACAGCATCCCTTGGCCCATGGGATGGGGCAAGGAAGGCAACGGGGGAGAGCTGCATCCCAGATTCACTTTGTGGGAAGGTTGGGTGACTTCAGTATGAATAACTGACTGACTTGTTGCTAGGGAACAGTTGGGAGGCATGCTTTTGATCTCCCATATGCTTACTACTAATAAATAAACAAATAACAATAATTACAACAAACCCCAAGCCTGTTGTATCTCCAGGATTAATTAATGATGAAATACAGCTGAAATTCTGTAAAAGAAGGCAGCAAGGTGGGTTAGATTTCACATTTTCCTGCTGTGTATGGAAATGATGGTTGAAATTAACATTTTTTTTTTTCCTCCTTAAAATTTACCTTAGCTGGATCAGGTTAGTGGGAGAAGTGGGGGAGTATTCCCTTCACAGACAGAGGATGAGCAGGCAGACAGTAAATCTCCCCACGCCAGTTTTACTTGCATCCAGTTTTTCCTGCCTAGTACAGTTAAGTTTTTTAGATACTTTACTTGCATTTCTAATTCAGTTATTCTTCTGAAATTTATTCAAAGGATTTATGCTTATGAAATTATAATATAATGCTGCCTATATGCCAATGAGCTGCAGGCAAAGAAAATAATTTTCTTCAATTTACAGTTATGAGGCTGGAAGAAAATGATGCCTTCTTATCACCTCTTTTTCTTTGTATGCCTCAGTATTTTTTTAAGTCTTCAGAAGGCAGGAGCTGATGATGAATTCTTAAGCAGATCACACTGATAATTGTATTTCAGAACTGTCAACTCTGTGAAGACTGTCCACGGAGGTGTCTCAGTTCACTTGAGCTATTTGTGTCACTGCTTCTCCAGGAACTCAGCCCTCAATAAAACCCAAATCACTGGGGATATTGTTAAGTCTTCTGAAAGGATTATTAGATCGAAGGAAAATTTATGGATGACACTTTGTAACAATTAATCAGGAAGTGTTGATGAAGTTAAGTTGGTTCTTTATTCTTGAACAGAAAAAAAAAATAAAAAGCAGCCCCTGTACAAATTGTCAAATGGCCTATTTTGTCACTCTGTTTGATTAATGGACTATTTGGAGTCCCCAAAAAGTCCTAGTACAAATAAAAAAGAATCATAAATATTGAATAAGCTTACAGCATGGTTAACCTTGACTATATTTTGGAACATTCTTGGGGAAAACTTTGCTATTCAGAAAATGAATTGCTAAGGGGATTAAAAAAAACCCCAACAAAACAACGAATTGGAGATTTTGGAGAATGTCACCTACCCAACCTTGTCATCCTGATTAGCCTGCCATGATAAACTAGCTGTAGTTAGCTTTGCAATCAGGTCAGAAACTGCTGGCACACTACCACATTTTGCAAGTGGGGCTACACCTGGTTCACAAAAGGGGCACAGGATGGCAAGGAAAATACTCCTGCTTTTGGTGCTTTGTATGTCACACAATACTGGGACTGCTAACAGGCTATTATCCTTTTGTGCTGTAATTTATGGAAATGGAGCCCAAGGAGTGCTGAGAGCATGGGAGTCATCGTGCCATAAGGTTGCTTCTGAAAGGTTGTTCGAAAGATGTCCGGTGATCTGTATGTATGCAAATGATAAGACCCGAGTTTCAGCTGCAGCATGCACGCACGCACACACACACACACACACACACACACGTTCATACGTATTCAGGACACGCAGTTTCCATCTTTTCCTCCTCCTCCTCTGTCTCTCTATTTGTCCTCCTCCCCCCAGACCTCCCCCCCCATTGCTTGATGCAGCTGTTTAGTCCTGACAGGTCTGACCAGTCATTTTGCCTAACCTCCGATAGCATCTAGGTCAGAGTGATCCCAAACTGGCTTGCTTTTGTTCTCCATGAGCAAGAAATACAATGCTATTAGTTTAGGCTGGGATTCCACAAAGCACTTAAAACTCCGTGTGCTTCACTCCAAGCATGCAAGCAATTCCCCCTTTCTCTTTCAGCAGGGCGCTTAAGTGCCTGCTTAAAGTTAGGGATGTTTCAGGCTTGTTTGGGCTGAATCAGGCCCTCGCTCAGGAGAAATAATCTCACTTTACATTTCATTTAGTTAGCCCCTTTTGCCAATGTGTGTCCTATGCCAGCTCACTCACCCATCTGAGCTCACATACATGCAATAAGGTACTTCAAAGCAAAGATTACCCAGGTTCAGGTTCAGGAAGAGGAAGAGGTTTTGAAATCTGTGCAACTATTTCCATTAGGAATGTAAGAGAGATGTACAATAATAATTGCTCATTAGATTTTGTTGATTCTTTGAAAGTAACACAGGGGTTCAAACAGAGGGGGTTGTTTTTTGGCTCATCACGTTTTGTTGTGAGCTATAAATACTATTTTTCTATCCATTTTTATCCCCACAGCACTCCGCGATCACAGGTAGGCCTCTGCCTCCCCCTGAGGAGCGGCGCCACATGAGCAGAGAGGGCTGGGCCAGAGGCCGCACAAGGCGCGCCAAGCAGCAGCGCAGGGAAACTGAGGCGCTTGCTCTACTGCTCCCTGCTGCAGGCCATACCCATCGGTCAGCAGTGGCCAAAGGGAAATGCTTTTCCTAGAAAGGTCTGCCTCTGGAATATGAGGTCAGGGAAGGCGTGGAGATGGTTTGGTCCATCTCCACACTTGTACTTCAAATTGGTCACAGAGCATATGGGAAAGAGCTGAGAAGCACCAAGTTTCCAGGGCCTCTGAGCATTTCTTTGGCACGTACGACTAAGAATCTTTTATACAGTACTTTTATAATTGTACAGTACTATGGCCTGTGGTTAAAAAAAATTCCAGTGGGAGTTACTAGCCTGAACTAGGCTGGGGTGAGACAGGTGTTTTGGGGGAAGCCGGCAGAGAGCTTCTTCTGAAAGGGGCGCAGGCCAGCCAGCAGGCAGCACGCCCCGCCGCTCCGCCCACACCCGGTCCCTGGGGCAGGTGCTCCGCTGAAGACACCCACTTGCTGTCTTCCCAGCAAGGTGTAAACCCAAGGTCCCGACTGGCAGTCATTATTAAGGATGGGAATTTCCACAGGAGCTGGGTGTTAATTCTGGTTAAATTCCAGCCCTGGTAATTGCACTCTTCCCAAAGAAATTCCTGTTGCTGACTCACCTGGGAAAGCCACAGCGATCCTTAATCCCTGGCTTGAGCCACCAAGGGCTGTCACAGCACACTGCATAACTGACTTTGGGGTGGGGCTCTTCCAAGGTCTCTTGCTGATGTTTCACGTGGGATTTACAAACATTTACTAAGTCAGGGAGAATGAGCGAACCTGAACAGACTGTTCAGATCAGGGGTTAGCATGGTCACATGGGAGACAGGAGACTTGTGCTTTGTTTCCCAAGCTAGTTAATATCCAGAGCACATCTAAGACCCAGAGCCTGCTCTGGAAGGTGAAGAATACCTTCTGCATCAAGTGCAGGTACTAAGAATGAGTGGATCAAGATCTGGATGTTCCTGTAAATATCCAGATGCGAAGCTTCAGGTGCTTTCAGGCAGTGGTAGCAGACTGGGAAATTCTGAACCATATTCTGTGCCAACAGGACTCTCAGGCTGCAGAGCAGTGCCTCTGCTCTTTGTGCAACAGAGATCCTAGAAAATAAGGTATCGCAGGGGAAAGCATTACAGCTAGTGAGAAAGGAAGTGACTTCAGGGTGTAGTCAGGAGTAGGGTGTCTGAGTTCTGGCTCCTACTACATATAATGTAATTTATATCAAGCAGAGAAGCTTCAAAAAGGGATATCCCTATTCAGAAATAGGTCCCATATTTTTGTGGTTAGGGCACTTCTAAAAAGTGTTTATTTGAATCAGCTTGGAAGAGGTTAATTACCTTATCTGCCTTCATCTCAGGGAGGTGCTCAGATCACTTCTCTTTCAGGGCTGGATTATTCGGACATCTACCAGACTGGGTCCTGCATGGTACATGGGAGGGATATCTCATATGCAAGTGCCAGCACAGCTTAAAGGTAAACTGGGAATATACCACCTTTCAGTACCTGAGGTCAGGTGTATGTCCTACAGAAAAAGACACGCATCTGGAGAACCTTATTGCCTGGAGAACCTTAGTGCTGTTGAAAGAAAGACAGACACCTGGGGTCCTTAGGTAGCTTGCTTCCTTAGTACCCTGCTGGTGAGGAGAGGTTTGAAGGTGCCTGAAATGGTGTTTTTTCATTAACTAGCAAGCATGCTTGTGTAGTTATTGCAAGGAGTCTTTCAACATGAGAATTCACGGGAAGGCTTTTGTTTGCAGTTCTTCTGGAGCACATCAAGATACTTTGCTTTTTATAAAACAGTACTCCTAGCATCTTTTGCAAAGCTGGTAAATGAATAAGATCCAACACAGTCCACATTCTTTTCTTCTAACTCTCCTAAATATAAAACAGGCACTAAAATAAAATTCCTGTTGCTAAACATTAGGTAGGCCTTTTCTTTTGATGACTGTTCCTGAAAGCTCACTCCAGTCCAGGAAATGTGAGGGCAAATTCAGTCACTTGAAGGGTGCAGATTTCATCATTATTGTTTGCCAGCAAAAGAACAACAATGCATAAGAAAAAGCATATAGTAAATAAAACTAATTGCATTATAAAGAGCACCAGGCATCCTATAAAAACCTGTTGTCTAAATGTGTCTGCAACAATTTATCAGCAAATAATCTTCATGCAAAGGAGCCAAAACAATTAGCTGGGGTTTGGCAGATCTTTCCACTCCTTTGACATACCCTGTAGTAAAACAGACCACCAAAAAAAAAGGAAAAAAAAAGAAAATCCTACATACCTCAAAATGCTAGACTGGTGGTTCAGATGTTTTACTAGGGCCTTCTCTGTGTTAATTTGCTATACATTATAAGGCATGTAACACATTATTCATTTTTGTACCTTCTTTTCATTCACTGCCCCTGCCCTCTTGGGCTATATGTGCCCAAGAGTAAACCACCTACAGAAGTGCTTGCATCAGCTAGAACTGAATTAGTAAATCAGTGTCATCTGAAAGTGGACAGGTTTATTTTCCAGGTTAAGGCTGATTTTTATTTATTTCTACTTTTAAACTTTAACTAACAAGAAACTAGCTATGATAATGAAATAACAGGCTGACCAATACTGCTTGTATCTTTTCTGAAGATTTAATTTAACACATTGTTTTAATTAAACCCTTACACAACCATTTACCAGCTGATTTTGAAGATACCAAATGAAGAGTAAATGGCGAGTATGTGGTATTTTCCCCCTTTAAGAGGTGTTGGGTTTTTATACATTAGGATAATGCTTGTGGATCAAGTAGTCTCTGAGTTTTGGGTAGCTGCACACTGGTAACATTGTGAAGTACTTCTTTCCAAGAAGCCTAGGAAAAAAAATGTATGTATGTATGCTATACTGGGTGCTTTGTGCTTTTACAGACTGGAGTTGTGTTATTCATGGGATGTGGAGTATAATGTTGATTTTGTGGTTTGATTCTTCTGTAATTGCAGAGTGAAGAGAAAAGAACCGGGCTCTCGCTCCTCACAGATGGGAAGATACGGTCTTTGATCTTAATGTAGAACTAGTAATCAAATGTTGGTTTCCTGGCTTTTAACGTGTGAAGGAATTGAAAGGTGCTCTCAGCTAGGCTAACAAGCCATGTGTAGTGGCTGAATGATGCTTCATGTAGCTCATTCTTGACACATTTATGATATAAAACAAATGTAGGAAGGTCTTTTGATCCATGGTTTAAGGCTACCTGTGTTTGCAGAGACAAGGCTGGAGTAGGGGCTTTGAAAAGTATCCACACACATAATTGTATGTTTGCCTTTACGCTATTTTTGCTTATCTTTGTGTTTGTTAGCTACAGTGCTTCTATTAGAATAATGCAAACTTTGGGTTAAGATTCACTTTGTGTAAGCTTCATTACTACATCTTCTCTGAGTGGAAATAGTGTGGTGAAATCTTGTTAGATCTGTAGCGTCTATGCTTGGCTTGGGAAATGACAGTGCACTTCTTATGGCCATGCAGCTACACAAAACTCGCCTATTTCCTCTTCATCAATGAATGGCACTGAGTGCTTAAGGAAGTCAGCAGTTGAATTTTGCTTGGAATTATATGTGAAGGAGGATCCTCCTTCTCGTAATTTTATTTATCATTAACGGCCATTATAATTTCTTCCCAGCGGCAATTACATTGATATCACCACATCTAAATCAGAAATGACACTGTAGTGGTTATATTATGTTGACTGGGCATCACCTAATTTTTAAGTGGCATTCTTGCCCCATCATTGTGATTATATTCCTTTCTAATAAGTAATATAAGAAAAGATCTACACAATGGGAAAACATACATATTAATATATTCCATGACAAACATGTTAACTTTACATATTAATCTTGGTAAAGAGAAGTCATGTTTACATTTTTCCTCTTCAGTACACTGTGGTCTTGACAGCTTGCTTTCCCTTTGGTTTTATTCTTTCCAATCCTGGTGTACATTCCACTGCCTCTGGTCACCCTGTTAGTCACAGAAGGAGAAGGCAGGTCACATCCATCTGGTTAAAAAGAAAAAAGAAAAAAAAGGGGGGAAAAACAATGTTACCAGATAATGTAATATTGCTGCTCTCCTCATTGCATTCAGGTCTGCGTGAAGGGACTTCGATATGTGCAATAAACATATGTGTGTGATAATGAGATTGTTGGTGGAAAGTCATCTTGAAAAGACAAGGAGCAATTAAGCTTGCTTACTTATACAAGTTAGAATGACAAGATGCCATTGCCGGCCCCACTCATCCATATAATAGGGTTCTCCTTCCCTGCTTAGCTGTATTGTTTGACAGGAAATGCTTCTCCCCTCTGCCATGACTCCACCATAAAGCAATCTGCCTTCTTCCCTTTTATACACAGTTCATTCTCACACTCGCATCACTGTCCTGATTTCAACTGAGTGCCTGCTAGCAAGCACCTGAATTAGAATACTTTAAGAATTCAATGCAAAGCTTTCATTTAACTGAGTATTTATTTGTATTGGTGTACTCTCTTGTCCAATTTTAATTGAATACTTAAAGATGTCAGTGGAGAGATGTGCAGGTTGCTCACAAACATTTAATAATGTGATGTGTGGAGTCAACAAATAATGCACCTTCCTTTTGCTATCTTGCAGATTTAGATAGGATATCTTGGATGCTATTGACAAGTAAAGAAGTGTGGAACAATAGGAACATATGATAGTTAGTGTTAGCGTTAGATAACAACAGCTGTCCTTATGCATCTTGAATTGAATGATGAAGCCATCAATTAGAGAAATAGCCCTCTAAGTATATATCATTGACAAGATGAATACCAGTACTTTGTATTTCTGGATGGAGATCTCGGTGATCTGTAATTCAGAAAGGCAGTGAATAGTATATACAGTCAAACTAATCCTATGATATTGAAAATCAGAAATCTTTTGTCCTCCCCATGTTTCTTTGTTTTTCTAGCTACTAGAGTTTTGCAGATAATGAAAGTATTTTTACTTTATATTAATTATTAAACAATGCTTTCTCATTTAGCATCAAGATGCCATTCTTCTCCACATTTGCATATTTAGTGGACACTTTCAGGGCTTAAAAGAGCACAAGGAGCAGTTCTTTCTAGTTGTCTGTTCTCCTAATCAGTTCTTACATACAGACATGGGGATCCATTCACAGCCTATGAAATCTGTTAGAGTCCCTTTCCATACCAAGAAGCAGACCTGGCATCCACTTCTTAAAGTGGCATAGCCTCTATTTTCAACCCAAATTCTCCCATGTTCTTGTTTCTATCCCCCCTGCCTCTTGCAGCTTTGGTACTTTGGCTTTTGGTTGTGGGTTTTTTTTTCCTTTTTAGATTTAATAGTGTTATGTTTATAGCAGAGAAGCAACAGAAAGAAAACCTAAAGAGATGGGAGATGCATTATAATAAACAAGAAATCCTCAGCACTTGCAGTTTTCAGTTAATTAGTTTCAGTTCTTTTACATACGTTTTGAAAGTGAGTGAACATTCCATGGTCTGGGCCAAAATTTATTCTTGGATCTTCACACAGGTAACAAAACATACTGCAGCAGAGTTACACAGTGAGAATGGCTCTGTAGGAGAATAAAGAAAGAATACCAAGAAAAACTGTAATTAATGCTGTGCTAGACCAAGTATAAAACACAATTTAAGAAATGGGAATAAGCATTCATGACCATTATCTGTATTATTATTATTTTTGGTCAAGTTTTTTTAATATGGACTCTTTTGTGTGACATCATCTTTATGATCTTTCCACAGGAATCAAAACATTTAGGTCCTCTTTGCTTGCTTGTATGCAGAAGGCCATTATATAAAAAAATGGATCCTACCAAGGATGCCAGTGATCATTGCAGTGAAGAAGAATTTCTAGAGCCTTAGGGGAAAAAAATGGTCATTGCCTTTCCCAGAAATATTTGAAGGGGCTAATGAAGTTTGGTGGATCTCAGTGGTATTGACAATGCATGGCCTGATGAGGGGAAGAAAAAAACCCAGGTCTCAGGAAAGCAGCAGGTAAAAGAAATTTCTGCAGCCTTCTCCCTTCTAAATCTAATCAGATGAAACCACCTGCAGGCCAATAAGCTTCTTGAGTGCACTTTGCCCTGGAAATAATGTTTTATTATCACCCAAAACATAAATAATGCAATAAAAGAAAATGTTTGAGGTCTTCTTAATGAGCTATTGTTCAGGCACTCTTCGCTCTTATCTCCTTTCATAGCCTGATGCAAAGTACAGCATCCAGTGGTTGAGAATGTATTTTGAGTGCTGCTAGGAAAGTACAAATGATAAAACAGACTTAATTACACTGCTTATTGCATCTAGAGGTCCATGTGGTTTGACCGGCTGTGTTAGGACACCCTGTAATTTGGAGGAATTCTCTTTGCGCTGGCACCATAAATGTACTGCTATCCAAAGGATGGTTAATAATCTGAAGTTGGCTGCTAACATTGCTGGAGCTGGTGTCTATAATTTCAGCGAGTGACCTGCATGACTCTGCAATGAAAGACTGAAATGTCACTCTCCTCCTTTACTTTGTTTGCCTTGAGCAAAGACTGCTCCAGATTGTGTACATCCACCAAGGTCCAAATGATGAAAGGGCAGCGCGTAAGCATAGATTCATGGCTCTTCTAAATCTCCCTGCTTTGGCAGAACAGTAGGGAGCATGGGGAGGAGGGCATGGGAGAAAAATAAGACAGTCTACTCCAGAGCAGCTTTGACTGTGGCTATCTTTTCCCATTTCTGAGCATGTAAAGGCAAGTCTGGCTCTAGGGACCTGGCTCTCCCATGCTCTCTAGCTGCCAGCCACCAGTAAATCAGACCTGATGCCTGTGGCTAAAGACAAAGCAAATGGTTTCCATTATCCAGGTATTTATTTTGCACCTGCTGCTGTGACATCTGTGTAATAACAGCTACGTATGACAAAAGGTGGACTGACCTGACTTTGAGTATCCCATCACTTCTTTTCATTATGCTGAGTGAGCAAGCAGAGGACTTGTGTTCTTCTCAGGAAGTGTACAGACCATCCAGCTGAGACATCTGTGGAGTGGCAAGTGCAAAGAGTTACTTTCGCTGTCAAGAGTCTTAAACCCTGTTTCCATTGTGTCTCATTGGTACAGCTCACATGCAGTAAAGGAGTTCAATACTATCAGTAAATTTCAGAAAGTTCAGTATTTGTATCTCATTTGGAAACCTGGACATTTGGGCATATTTTTTTACTGGAAGACCAGGGCAATGCTGATTGAAGATCAGTGTCAGCATTAAAATATACAAGGTATGGAGAGCTGATGTACTTCAGAGCAAAGCCAGCCTGCCAGGCGCAGAACCAGGGTAGCCCTGGGACAGAGGATAAGACTGAGTCTTAGGGTTGGGGCTTTTTTTTAAATACAGAGTTGAACAAAAAGCCCAAATCACTCACAGTGCTCTAAGACTGTATCTTCTTAGAGTGAGGTGGGTTCTTTAGTGCAAATATACTTGTTTTCTTTGAAATCGCTCAGACCTTCGTGCATGTTGCCTGATGTACAAGTGTCAGAACTGGGGGTTGTTCAACCTTTCCACTTCCTGTGTGACAGGTAGGAAAGCATTGGAAAAGTACCATTCTCTGTGTCCCCTCCAATATAGTATGGCTAGCTTTCAAGGATCGAGAAACTTCCATTGTTTGGATAAGTGTGGATGTCAGTAGTACTCTGGAAAAATTATGCTGGGAAGTCCCAACAATGTCTAAGCCTGAATAACTGTGTTCAGTTCATTTCCCTCCAGCCATTATGAAGACACTATCAACATTCTGTTTACTGAAAGCTTTAAGAGGTACTACTGCCATTTATATACGACAGGTGAAGTCCTTGCTGTATTTCTGGAAGCAAAGAAATTGCCTTCATCTTCCCACCTTGAATTTGTCTGTAATTAGTTGAAAATGTGACATAATGCCAGGAAGGTAGAAGAAAAGGATCTAGAGAGCAAGGACACTGGCATTAGCTCTTACTGCAGTGTATATGTGAAGTACTGCTGTTAGATTTAGGAGTGTAGCTGATTTACACAGGGGAGATAAAAAGCCTGTTGTTACTTGTTGAACTGTTCTGAGATGAAGCACAAACCTTGGCTTTCCTCCAGTCACCTGAACACACCACCACCACCACCACCATCCTTTTTTTGCCTCTGCTAGATACAACCTTTGTCTGTACAGTGTGTTTTATCCAGAGCTCTCCATTCACCTTATAGGATCTGGTTCATACCGCGTGAATCACTGCTGAACTGTATTGTACTGCTACAATTTCAGCTTTGTGGAAAAAGAGGAATATTTGGCTCTTCTGTCTTTACACCATCATGTGTATTTTGTGACTGCTGAACATGTCAGCTTTTCACAAACAAGAAAGGAAGAAATGCATGAGAAGCAGCCTCACCACATCAAACTGTAGTGTTAACAGATAGAACGAAAGACATTGCAAATGAAATCATACAGGTGGAAAGAGTCCTTGGTGGGTTGTTTTTGTTTTCCCCATCTCACTAGAAAAGATCTTGTATATTGAAAACAAAAATTATGTCTGTTTCTGTGGTAAAATGGAAACTGTATATATTTGTGATAAATCTACACAAATTTTGTTGCACAGCCTATAGGCAAAACTCCATGTGCTTTGTTAGGTTTAGGCATGTTACAAGACAAGGATAGCTGACTTTCCTCCTGCAAAGGGTGAGAAAAGCCTGAAACACTTCCAGCAGCCTCCCCCCTCTATGATTATTTCACCTTTTTTTTTTTTTATTGGGAGTAGGGAGGGAGGCAGAGAGAAAGAGGGAGAAGGGAAGGGAAGAATAGCTATCGAATAAGCCAAGATTTTAGGAGTGAGGGGGAGAGCTGTTTTTTAAACTAGGATGGACAATGATCTGTCTCTCACACTTGAATTCAATTAGAGAATACCTGAGAACTGGAGGGCTGCCTTTTCAGCAGTTTCTCTTGAGCAAGGCTTGCTTTGCCACCACCCATCATCAGAAAGCTCAGAACTTGCAAAGCTGTTGCTGTTGCCACCATAACTCTTACAACATCGGTGACTGTGAAGACACCGAATTTCCCAAGACTTTAGGAGTTATCTGGAGGCCCTGGGAAATTTCATTTCAAATTGAGGTTAGGCAGGTCTGTGTTAGCATTACTTTTTCCAGCAGCATGCGTGCACATGCACATACACACACACACAGAGAAAGAAGAGCCAGGTTTTCCTTTGAGATGTTTTTTTAGGCAATTTCAAGAATGTTACTTTTATTCCTCATTTACATTCCTAGAAGAGGAAAATGACTCAGTATCTCTCTTATTTGTAAGCACTTGTGATAGCAGGTTGAGGTTTCCCAGCTCAGTAAGTCAAATGATCAACTGACTCTGAATCTTGATTACCGAGAATACAGGAAAAATCACATAATTTACTCACTTCCTTCTGGCTACTCCTGCCACACCCTCGGCAGGGAGGAAAGGTACATTATGCTGCTTGTATGCAGGGCTTATTTCAAAAGTTAATGCAACCCAAGGAGAACCTCTCATTAGGGCTTCAATAAGGGATTGCACACAGGTGTCAAGGGGCAAATAAATCTGAAGTTCTCAGTGTTATCCCTGTTTAACAATAATGAAATGGCTTTCAAAACTCTGGATGCAAATAAAACTTTCTGATAGGCTGCCAGAAACAGTCATGCCAATAATGCCATGCCAACACGAATGAAGTCGGAGTGTTTTCTTTTGTAGCAATCAGACATGCCACACAATGGAGTTCTGTGGAGTTCTCTTTCTTGGGTCGTTGAAATCACTTGGCTTGCGGCCTTGTGCCTCCCAGCTCACCTGAGGCATGCTGTAATCAGCCAGAACTGCGCTGCATGTCATGTCTTACTGCTTCCAGAAAATATACAGATTTCCTTCTATTCCCTTTGTGAATTAGCCCCTTAGGGGTATGGTTTTAAGACAGCACGCAAGAAGCCTGTGCACAGATCCTTGTAATACATAATGAGATCTGTGCGCCTGCCTACTTCCTCTGAAAACATACTCTAGAACAGCAGAAGTGACTTTGGTCTGGCACTTGCTTGGTCCTTTTGACCTCCCACTTGTGATGGAAGATAAAGACTTCCTCCTCCTTCTCTTACAGAAAGCCCAGAGAGTATGTTTGCATGATGTGCTGTCTGGTCCCACAGTAAACAGAGACATTTTTTGAGGTTTTCAAAGTTCTTGGCTCCAGTTCTGAAGAAAGGTAAGGTTGTTCAACACTTCACAGGGTAAGCTTGGCTTAAGAGTACCGGTGCAATGAGACTACATGTCCTATGACAAAAGTCTTGAATGTAAAGATTTTGCTTCAAAATTATACCAGAACACACTCCAAGTCCAGGAGAGCTAAGTGCTTCTGACAAGTAGAAAATTCTCACCTGCAGAATAGGTGCCAAGAACTCAGGCTCTTTCCAAGCCCTTATTTGTTACTACAGGACTGTGTAAGATTTAGTAGTTTCGCGATGAAAACTCCCCTATGCAGAACCATGTAAGCTTCTTGTACACAGCCTGTTTGTAATGGCTTTTTGCAAGACCTACAAACAAGCCAAACAGAAAGAGAATATGCTATAAACCACCAACAAATCCTCTGGGTTGCTCTGGATTGCAGTAAGTTTTCTTGCAGTCTGCCAGGATCCGTGCTGAGCGCCTGGGGAGCTGAAAACTGCTATTGTCCTGTGATAAGGGCTTTACTTGAAGCAGGCTGTGCTGGAGGCACAGCATAGACTTACAACTTGTGTTGAACCAGCACCACCAAAATCCACCTTATAACTGGCATCAATTGCAGTGATATCAAAAATCCTCCTGCTCTATAACCTAAGTAAAGAATGTGAATTTAAGGGGGAGGGGGGGCGGGGCAGGGGAAGGGGGGGGGGCGGGGCAGATATACAATGGAAAGTATAACTGAGATCAAGGTATTGTATGCCTAGGCCATGTACCAAAATGTTGTTGTCACTGGCTGAGAATCAGCAGGCCATACCCACATACCCGTCAGTTTCTTATTCTTTCCCTTTGGTCTGGTCTACATATGGTTTCACACTAGTGAAAAACAGCTAGTGCAGTAAGCCTTTACCCCTCTAATGCTACCATTTCATCTGGTCTAATAAGGGCCAGCTTTAATTTAAGTGTGTATCTGTGCTTGTGAGAGGCAGGAAGAACACACCAGCTGGGAAGGAAAAAAAAAAAAGAAAAAGAAAAAGAAGAAAAAAAAAAGATTGACTAGTACCTACCCAAGGAGTTAATGCAATGGGGTATATGTGAAGGGGTTAAAACACTAGACAGGTACAGATCCTGTGGCAATTACAAATGTTATTGAAATAAAAACCAGAAACAGGAAGCCAAAAAACAGGTCCCTAAGGCAGGCATCTGTCTTAAATGATATCATTTGTCAAGTTTCCAGCATCTTGTGGTTGTGAACACAAAAAGAAGTTCTGTGTTATACTAAGGACATTACATACTCATTAGTTGGAATGTTCCTGAAGTACATAATACAGGATTTTCATTTAATAAGAAGCAGCTACTTGCCACTGCATTGTACATAAAATAAATCCTGGGCATGTTAATTGCCATTCAAGGATGTTCGACCTAATTTTTGTGAGCAGAATGTGTTGCTAAAGTTTAAAAATCTTTTTAGAATATCTTATTGTTTCTGAAATCTGGGTTCCTGCAATGATGAACATTGAAATGCAGATAGTAAAAAAAAAAAAGAAAAGCAAGTTACCTATAAGAATATTGTAGCAAGTAAGCAACATACATGTGTGTGTGTGTGTATATATATGTATATTTATACACATGAATGTATCTCAGCACACTAACTCTTCAGGTCATCACCCCCCATCTCGAAGAACAAACCTAACTGTAATTAATTGGTATAGTTCCTCTATCTGAACACTATTAGTGCATTAGAGTTAACTAATATATAAGCTTCCCCTTCGCTGCCCTGCCAATGACCTTAAGCTTCACATGGTAGGAAGGCCACTTGCTGTAGAATAGAAAAGTAATTTATCCACCATGATTGTTCAGCCCTAGTCCCTCTGCAAAACAGCAACTGACAATTGTGCTGTATTATGGATGGTGCGTTTGTGGTGTGTACAATAGTGTGCAGAGCATCAAACTCACTTCCGTGAATACTGCAGGCAAGGTTTGAAAAGTGATCCTAGAAAGAAGAGGCTGCTTGCTGAGCAATGGCCCTCCATTTTCAAATCTTTTTTTTTCTCCCTCCAAATATCTCCCCTCCTTCTTTTTTTTGCCCCAAAGAGAGACCAAAATTGTTTTCTCATCTTAAGAGCAGTATATAGCTTTCCATTCATAAAACTATGTCATATATATATATATATATATATAAAAGTTACTTTGCTTTTATTTTACCTGGGATTTCCCTGCTTCTTTCCACATTTCAGGATTTAGCATATTCCCTCAAAATACAATAAATTTCGATTCTGTAGCTTAAGGGATCCATCAGTTAAAATGTTAGTCTTTCATCTTTATTACCCTCCCATTAAAATGAAAGAAACCGGGACACACTTCAGTTTAGAAGAAGCAATTTAGTTGGTAATGTCCTTACTACTCAAGTCTTTACAAAGACAGAAAGTGCATTATTGCTTATATTTCACACATCTATCTGCATAAGAAGCAACTAAAGCTTTCAGACACATATGATATTAAATTTAATAATATTCTTTGATTAGATTATTTTATTACAACATTTTTCCATTACCAGTCATTTCCCGTACACATTTACATTCATAAAACCTGCACGTTTTTCTTTGTTTGTGTGTGTGTGTATGTATTCATAAAGCAAGGAAAAGATTTTCTGGCTTGCTACAGCTGTTAGATTCGAAAAGAACAGATTAATAACTAGCCACCACGTAGGACTAGGTTTTCTTGTACACTGCACCAGTAACCCTTTGCTATAATGAGGACACAAAGAGGCTCACATCAGGCTGCTCCTCTTCTTCATAACTCAAAAGCGTCACAGTGGCAATAGCCTCTAGTGCTATTTGTCTTTAGTGCAGTTGTGACACTTCGGCATGATCCATAATTTGGCAGCTATTTACCGTGACATTTCCCTTCAGTGCAGCCATAACATTCAGTGAAGCCATTATTTGGTTCCATTTACCATATAAATTGTATTGTCGTGCATGCATGCTAGCAGCTACATTAGGTACCTGAAAATGAGTAAATCTTGTAAAACAGATACTAACAGCTATTCAGCAGAGAAATTTCTTTACTCCTCAGACAGAAGTAGGAATATATATAATATCTGCAAACACTACTGCAAACTTTTCCTTGAGAGACTGTAATTATTTGTCTTTACGTGACACAGCAGTTATTCATATTTTTTTTATAGATATACACACACGCACATACACGCATGTGTACAAGTGCACATATATCGCAAACTATCGCTTGGTAGATATCTAACTTAATTCAAAAAGGTATTAGGAGATTCCAGCATAGCAATTAAGTAGGAAGCATATCTGTAAAATGTGCTGAGGGTTGCAGGCCAGGAGAGAGTGAGTATGTGTGTGTCCGTGTGCGCGTGCGTATGCACACATGTGACAGACTCAGGAAAAAAGCTAGCTCTTCATCTAGTTCTTTGTTGTTTTTCCATGGAAGCATATGTGTGTAGGAAAGGGAAATTCTGTTATTAGCCTCAGCAAACAATGCTAGATTCCTCTGTAGCAAATTCATTTAGAAAGGTAAAATTAGGATGTAGTGCTAGCAACCACATCTCCATGAGCTGCTATTATTAATAGTATTATTATTTAAATCCCTGCTCTCTACATATAGAATACTTAGTACTTCCAAGGCAAATGTATTATTATTTTTAATCATTTAAGTCCCCACTGTGCACACAGCTTTTAATACACCTTTTTTGCAAGCATATTAAGTGTATTGTTATTAATCCCTTGCTGTGACTCTACAGTATTTCTTTTCCTTGTATGTTCAGTGTCCTATCATCATTTAAACCTCTCAGTGTGTGCATGCCACATACATTTTCCTATCCATCTAATATTTAAACATTATTTAAATCCATCATAGCTTGCTTATTCAAAGTCAGCCCTGCTCCTATAGCTGTAAGTTTGCAGAATATACTTTTAAATGAAGAGGAGAAGTTGGCTTTTTTTTCCCCCTGCAAACCAAAAATTACCATGACTCTTGGCAGAAGAAAAGCCTTATCTGCGTGTTTCAGAAATACTTTTTACCAGCTCCCCCATCGATAATGCTCTCTCTCAGCAGTCTAAATGATAGAAGTTGTATCTTTAAAAACAAAAATTACTTCTTTGTTCTGGATTCATTCATGGAAGAGCAATCATGTGTATACTGAGTTACCCCTTTACCTTAATATAGGCATTTGATGAAAGCACAAGCCCAAAAGGGCTATGAATTTAGTACACTGGCCATACAAGTTCTGCATATAACAAATTTAAACTTTTATTAACATTGTATACAGTACGGAAGTGCTAAATAATATGCCTGAAGCCAAAATTAAAACCAACAAAATGTCATATCTGAATACATATATAATGTGAACCTTCCAAAGGTTCCTGGGGCAGTCGCATTACTCCGTGTTATATATGAAGTAAAATATTAAGAAGAATGCAGAATGCTGTATGTCCAAACAGAATCCTGTTACAGGAAGAAATTTTTACAACAAAAACATTTGGAATTCAGTGCCTCAGAAACACCTAAATCTGTTGGACTGACAGTGATCAACACCACTGAAAATCAGGCCACTTGGATGGGATTTGGCATTTGACTGCAGGAACTTAATTTGAAAAATTGTTACCCATGCAACTCTTCTGCACTTATCACATGGTAAACAACTGTATTATTTTTATTTTGATTTTGCCCTAGTACATCACAAGCAGCCTTTTTTAAAAGATGCATTTATTGACCAAGGGCACCACCTTATCTCTGAACAAGAAAAGAAACCATGTGCCTAGGAAGAACAGTGAGAACTTTGTATGCTCTGACCTTGTAGGGTCCTTAAGTGTTTGCATCTTTCTAGCATCCAGTTGAAAAGGCAATATACTTTAGTAATTATGCAAAACACCACAATATTTGTAATAGAGGAGAAAGAGGAAGTATGTTTCTAACAGCATATCTTGGTGAAAACAAAAATCACAGTGGTTTGATGCTCAACTTGAGTAAAAAAGAAATGGTAAGAGAGACTCAAGCCATTCCACCTTTCCCCCACATCCTCCAAAGTGGGACTAAACCCAGTAGTCAGACACAGTCCAAAACAGGGACAGTTCTTTGCTGCACACAATTCTTTGGGATGCTAATGATACATGCACTGAAAAAAAACCCCAAAACCCTACTACAAGAATGAGTTAAATCAAAGTTAAAAATACTTTTTCTATTGCATGTACTACTGAGTAAACTCTTAAGTTTTTCCTACGTTACTTTTAAAAATGTTGTATGCAGTCAGTCCTGAATAATGCCCCAAAATTAAGTTTACTCTGGACTTTTTCCTTCAACCCCTAGACATTATCAGTCTATCATTACGTTTATTATTAGGTGTATGATCTTAGGAAATTTCCATTTCTCCAACTGCACACAAATGTCTGTAATTTCAAAAGATGTGGCAAAATCGGCCTTTAAGATCTTAAACGTTTGCTATGGAAAAAAGATGTAGAGCAAGCATGGTTTAAAGTATTTTATTGTTCTGGAAAATATTACACTTCTAGCTGGAATTCCCACTGTATGTACTGTTAATAATATCTATTAAGTGAGGAAGAATTTTCAAAACTTTACAAAACCTTTTAACTGAACCCACTAGATGATCTATGGCTGAGCGTCAGTAAGTGTACGAGCTACTCTGACTGTAGATTTAAAATAGCCTTGCTGTTTGTAAAAGGGCTTCTGCAGAAGCAATATTTGGTAATACTAGAAGTAGCAGCCTGATTATGGAAAATCGCATCAAGAATCATCAAAGAACTCTACAACATGGAGATTATCTACAAAGGACATAGCAAGAACCATAACAATATGAATAAATTCCACAAATATTGAAATCACTTTTTTAAATTTATTAAATCTTAAAAAAAATATACAGGACCTGAACACTGGTGAACATGGCTCAAAACCCCACTCCAATAATCTTGTAACACTGACTAAAGAGGAGACCCCACAGTAAACAGTAACAGTAGCAAATGAAAAGGCAAGAAAATGAGATTATGTTGCAACTTGCAGTGAAAGATTTAAAAGAAAATTGAGCAGTTGTTTATACTTATGAAAGACATAATTAAAAAAAAAAGTCAAGTTGCTTTTCTTAATATTACTGACATGTCAGAATTGGAGGATAAATTTCCTTGTGTAAACAGTCAAGGAATATTACTATGATCCACGATGCAACTGAATTATGATTATCGTGTTTGTGACAAAAAAAATCAAGAGCATAATTTTTTCCAGAAACTTCAAGCGATTAATACAACAACTGCAAGATACAACTCTTTACTTAGTCTTGTTCTAACAATTTTATTTTTAAATCGGGGAATCAATATTGCTGAAATAATATTTTTTATCTGAGCTGAACTACATATAAAGTCTTATCAAACCAGTCTGACAGACTAAATCTGCTTTTGCATCAAGGCTTATTCTGTCAAGAACAATGTTCTTGTCTCACACTAGCCTAAGCGACAGAATCAAACACAGGTCCATTAAGTCTGTGCTACAGCCACCGATTTAAGCACTTTTAAGAAAATTAAAAAAAAAAAAATCACACAAAAACTTTTATTAACACCTTGATGCTGTTTTTTAACATAATATCCATTACTAAGCTTTAAAAAAAGAAATTGTTTCTAGTAATTCTGTGGCATAAAGTGCCCATTTTCTCTCTTCTGATTTATATCATTGTTCTGTTTTTACAGCTTACTGTTGACAGAGTGAGGTAATTCAACTACAATTTTTCCAATGTTTTTCCCCATGTACATGTAATCTACAGCACGGAATACAGACTCCAAGCCAGTGAACTTGCCCTCCGGAGACAGGTCTCCAAAATCCACCTCACAAACCAGGTCTCCTCTTTCATACATCTTGAGCAAGTGCTGCAGAGCCATTTTGTATTCAGAAAGGTAATGGTTCAAGAAGAAACCCCGGATGCTGGCGGACTTCTTCAACAGTTTTGCTGGCAGTAACTCTGCTTTAATGGGCTGGAGGCCAGTAGGGTTTTGGTAGCCAGCGATAAACCCAATAACTATCAGACGCCCTTTGGTAGCCAAGGAGTTAAGAGCCAAGTCAAACATCTTTCCCCCAACAGATTCATATACTACATCCATACCTTCAGGGTAGTCCTTCCTAAGAACAGATTCAACATTTTCAGTTTTATAGTTGATCGTATGGTCACAGCCAATGGATTTCAGAAAACCACCCTTTTCATCACTGGAGCAGGTTCCAATTACATGGCATTTTGCCTTCTTTGCAAGCTGCACAGCGAACTGGCCCGTTCCTCCAGCCGCTGCTGTCACCAGAACCTTCTTGCCTTCAGACAGGTCTCCCAGCTCTTTCAAACTGATGTATGCAGTAGTGCCACTTACCATTAAAGCAAGAAACTCAGGTTTCACAGAGGGTAGAGGTACCGCTTGTTTGGCAGGCACAACTGTGTATTCAGCAAAAGAACCTGCTTTCACATAGGCCACAGCTTGACCCACTGTAAAATCAGCACTAGCACTGAGTCCTAATGCTACCACATCACCAACACCTTCAAAACCTATATCAAATGGGGGTTTAACTGATGTGTCATATCGACCAGCTGAGTAGTTTATGTCAGATGCATTAATGCCGACAAATCTAGAAGAAAACAAAAATACATTAACGAGATTATTCCTTACCAAGTCTTTGTCATATGAGAAACCTTCAATTTAAATTTGTGGGACAAGCACAAGACTTTTTCTGATTATTGGTATATTTGAATAATGAGTACACTCCAGAGACTACTTCCATCACACTTTTGTAGTTCACATTCTGTTACTGTAGAATGAAAGATAAATTTGCTAAAAAAAAACCCCTAAACCCAAAAACTTGTCTTTTCCTCAGGTCCATTTGACCAAACTAAGCTAACTAAAAATAATTCTGTAAAAGATTAAAGGATGAAAATTAATTGACCACTTTATACGAAATGTGGAAACACCAGAGTAAAACGTGCAAAGCGGTAAATATGTGGATTCTGGCAACAAATTTACATTTTTTAATATAATAATACTGTTAATGACTAATGATCATATTAACTATCGATGTCATTTGCAAGGTCGTGTTACTGTAGGCAAGTACTTTTTAATTGATGGAGTCACTACAGCAAATTTGCCTTTTGATGTAGCTAATGTCAACGTTAAAACATTTTCTTTATATAAATTACTTGCAACACATCAAAACAACCTTGCACAGAAGGACTAAAATTCTAAGACTGAGCATCAAGTCCTACTGACCTCTAACAGGTGAAAATGGATGCCAATTTTTTTTTTAAGAAAAAGACAGAGACATTCTCACAACTTGATTAAACACTAAGAGATAATGCCTAAAAGAAAGTTATGATCTACTTGAAATGCAAAGAATATTTTAGTAACACTTTTTTTAAAAAAAAAAACAACAAACAAAACAAACCAAACCATAACAATATCTCTATACAGGCAAGGTATGAGAGACCGGGGAAGAATATGTTACCTGGAAAACGTAAAAAGGAAAGACGCAACAAAAAACACCAGGATTGCTTCTGTGTGTGGAAGTGACAACCTGAAAGGTGTACTTCATACCATTGAAAAGCTGCAGAAGTATGCAAACAGTGCTCTTTTAATTGTTGCAGTCAGGCTCAGATCATGTGTATGTATAGTTCTAAATTGCTTGCACACAGAGAAAGGAGAACCAAAACCGCTTTGCTCACTTTGATTCGCTTCATTCTTTATAGATGGGGAGCTTCAAACTTTCTCCAGTGTAATGTGCTATATATATAAAGACTCGTACACATAAACATATCCATGCATAAAAGAGGCAAAAGTGACTGTTGCGCTTTTTAATTCTGCCTTTAATTCACTGCTCAGCCGCAACTAAAAATGCCTACGTCTTGTTCGTAGGTACAAAAAATCCTCTATTACCCTGCTTTAAGGTAACTCGCATGCCGTACTGCTAAAAGATGTATAAAAATTGGTAACGGAGCAGCAGCTTCCGAGGCAAGCCGTGTCCCTCGGGCGCCAGGGCCATGGGCTCGGAGCGCCGAGGCGAGACGTGCCGGTGCTGCACTCACCTCCTCCTGCCTTTACACCCCAACTTCTGCGGCAGGGAGCTGGGAGGACGGTGGGGAGCGGTGCTCCCCCCTCCCCGGTCTCGTTCCCTCGCCCGACTGGGGGCTCTCGGTGGCTGTCAGGGCAGCCCCCGGGCGCTCACTCGGACCCCGCACCAGCCTCCGGCCCCAACCCGAAAGGCAGGTCCTCGCTCCCCGCTGGGCTGCGCCCCCCTCCCGACGCTACCGGCGCGCATCTGCTTGCGCACGGTGCGGAGCAGCCGTGCCCCTGGCTGGGGCAGCGCACCCAAGAGAAAGGCAGGCAGAGCAGCGGTAATGGGAACAAGTCGCCGTCTCCCTCCTTCCCTCCCTCCCTCTAGGAGTTTCCCCTTCTCAGCGCTGCACTGCAGCGGGGAGAGCACAAAGGCAGGTAAATAACCGTCTGAGGACAAAAACTTTGCATGCAGGGAAGGGGCAAGTCGTGCAGCGGGCCAGACGCCTGCCAAGCAGCGCTCCGGCACACGCACCGTTGCTTTTGTTCTGGACCCGCAGGACCCGAGTCCTTCCCCGCCCGGGCCGCACCGCAACTCGTGCGTGCGGCTGCAGGGGCCGCGGCGCACAAGTTGGTGCTGGCCGGCCGCCGCCCCGCCGCCCCGGGCAAGGTGCGGGGCGCTCCGCGGCGCTGGGCCGGGGCCGGGCAGGAGAAGCGGGGCGCCCCGGCCCTGCCCGCGGGCGGGCGGAGCTCTGCCCTGGGCGAGGGGCAGGCAGGCCGGGGGCAGGGGCTGGCACCGACACGCGTGCACACGGGCCCGCTCCCTCCCCGTCTCTGCGGGGCTGCTGGGCCACGGGAAATGGTTCTCCCCGGGCTCCTGTGCTCATCATTATTAATCAATAGAGCCTGCCTGCCGCCCAGCCCACCCCACCCCCCCAGCCCCCCCTAATTTTTTCAAACTCCCTTTTTATTGTGTGCAAACTCAAAACTCCTGTTCGCGTTGTACGGGCGCTTTTTTTTTTTTTTTTTGGAGGTTGTTTAGTCTCCTAGATTCCTCGCACATTAAAACACTCGTACTCAGCGCCTAGGTAAAAACATATTGTCTAATTTGCCTTGTCATTCCAGCTGACAGAAGGGAGGCAGTAGGATGTGCCCGCAGATTCTTAGATTATTTTGCTTTGAAAAGTAGGAATAGGTACGATTTGCAAGTTGAAGATCAGTTTACTAACTTCTGAGACTGAGAAAAGGAGAGCACGGAAGTAACAATTATTTGGGGGGGTGGGGGGTGGGTTTTAAGACCCCTTCCAGATCTTCTATATTTTCTTGGTTTACTTTCTTACTTAAAAAGTATTATTTAATCTAGCTGTTTCTAACTGAGGCTTGCTCCTTCAACATCTCAAGATGTGAACCTGAGAGGAAAAAAAAAGCTAGAGATTTGTTTTTCCCAAAATAATTACACACATTGAGTCACCCGTTTTATTTATACTCAACAGTGTTGAACCCCCTCGTATTGTTTATTACAGAAAACAGGAGGACACCGCCGAGGGGAGGAAATGCTGCTTTTCGTACCACAACAAAGCACGAGACACTGAAAACCAGCACCACAGCCTTAAACACAGACAAAACAAAGTCATCCAAACCAGTACTATGCAAGAAAAAACATTATTTAGACCAAACACTCAGCAGGAATGGTCCTCCACTTTTCCCACTGTGATCCATTAGTCCCTTGGTTCAAAAAAACTTTCTCAACCCCCCTTACTCCCTTTTCCATAAACTTTGATCCCATCTTCCAGACCAACAGTAAATCCTTACAGGTATTTTGGAAATGAAATGTATCACCTCCTCAAGAAAATCTCAAAAATCCTCCAACAACTTTAAGAAGGACCAAATCTTCATAGTCTTTGGGTCCTTCTCCTGCAATAAAGCGGAGGAACCTTGCCCCCCCCCCCCCCCCCAACCCAGGAGAAACGGGCATACGAAGCTTAAATGGCTTTGACAAGGATTTTTAATTCATCGTTTCCCTTTCTCCTTTCCTACACAGAACCAAAGTAGAAAAAAAGTTGCTTTAAATCAATTTCTAGTTTTGAAGGATTTCCAAATAAAGGATAGATTATTTTTTTCTTTGTAAAAAAGTGGAAATAACAGTTACTGGCTTAGTTGTCTAAAGGAAAAGAAAGAGGAAAAGAAAGTTCCCTTTAAGTGCACTTTATTTTAAAATATCTATCCATACAGGACTCAACATATTTTAATTTCCCATTCCCCTAAATCCAAAACCAGATTTTATTGTGGTGGATGAGGATTGTCTTGCATGAAAAGCTCAAAGCAATTAATACTATTCATGGGCGTGACTGGGACTAAAATGAACAAATCTGCAAATGCACTCTTGGAACTCAAGTCCTTTATTGTTTTGTTTTTAATTGTATATTTCCACCTATTAGAAAATGTATAGTTGTATTTAGGGATTATTTAAAAAAAAATAAAAAAATAAATAGAGCCAGAGACTTATACTTTCGGGATGGGAAAATGCTTCCCCAGAGTGACAAGAGAGGGGAAAACATTCAGAATTCGCTTCCTGCTGCAGCTCCTATATAGAGAACGTTTTTCAGTAACATGATCCCATGTCTTCTGTGATACTCCCCAGAAAATAATAAATAGAGGAGAAATGCCACAAATAATACAAAACGTATGAACTCTAAATCTAAACTTCATCACTCACCTCTCCCTCCCTTCCAGCCCCACTTGTGCATGTGTGTCTGGCCAGGAACATGTGTGCAATAAGCTGATGTGTTAAAACCCAGTAATTGCCTGCCTGAATCTGTGGACCAGCTTCTGCCTTTAGTCTGGTATGAGCTCTGTGCCTCAACCCTTTTACCATGAGGTGTGCACGTCCCCCTAGCACCCAGGGAGCCCACCCAGCAAAGGGAGGGAGGTGCGGGAGAGAGGGAGAGTTACACTGGAAGCTGTATCAGAAATTAATAATTTTTTTTAATTCACAGGAGGGGCTGGGGGGGGGGGGAGGGGAGTTGAGAAACAAGGATGTCACTCTGCCTTGCATTACCCAAGCAAAGATTCGCTACATGTATCTCACGTCTTTTGACCTCTTCCACGAAAAGGAATTTAACTCCAGCCTGATGGCTGTTTCATGCCATTACCGTTTCATGGTCATTAGTGGATGCAGCAACAGTGGTTTAGACTTTGAGGTTTGGAGGGAATTTTGGTCTCAGAAATCCTAGTGGGAGATGTCAGCGTCAGATTAAAGTGCCACAGAGGCCTTCTTGTCAGCTCCTGGAGGAGCCCCTGTTCATCTTCCTCCTTACCCCTTCTTTACTCCCTATTTGTGTTACATATGGACACACTGTAGAGAATACATATACACACACATGCCATACACATAGTCACACGCTGCCTTCATAGAACTTCTAGCATTGTTCTCAAGCCAGCTTAGTGCTTCTTAACACCTTTAAGCTCCAACGGAGAGCATGGAAAACTATGTGTTACTACAGTTCCCTTGCTTAACAAGAACCTGAGAGTGCTGCTTTCTTCTGTGCTAGCCACGCAGTCTGCTCCTCCGAACTTCCCAGAGTTTCAGCTTCTCCTCGTGGGCTGAGAAATCTCTGAACTTTACAGGGCCTACCTAGCTTAAGGAACGACAACGTCTAGGAAGGAGCCACCGAGAACACAGAGACAGCTGGGGGGAGGCACGTTTTGTCCTCAGCCTTCATTTCATGGAGAGCCGGTCACCGCGCCGGACGCGCAGTCCTAGCGCTGGCGCACGATTTACGACGTATTATGTTAAGCAAAATGTCACCTCCACACTCTCCACCCGACCCGGCTCCACTCTAAAAGCCGCCAACGCCTGCGGACTCGCGTCCCGCCGAGCGCGGCCGCGGCGCTGCGGGCCGGGCCGCTGCCCTGCCCCCTCCCCGCCACCCGCTTTTGGCGCGCAGAGGCGGGGGTGGTGCCGCGGCGGCCGGGGCTGGCAGCGCGGCGGGCCCCAGCCCTCTGCCTGCCCGGTGCGTCACGGCTGGCCGAGGGTTAGCGCCGGGCCCGGGCAAGGGAAAAGGCGTGCGGGGAGAGCGGCTGGTGCGGGCTCGCATGCAGACCACGACGCCGGGGGCACGCAGCTATGCATTCGCGTCCCTCAGAGAGCTGCGTGGGTACGACGGGGGCACACGCCCCGGGGACTTACGTGCGTGTAACAAGCCCGGGCAGGGACCTGTGAGTGACTCTGGAAGCGCTTCCCGGCGCCTCGCTCCCTCCTCAGCGCTCACCGAACGTAAAACCTGCCTCTTCCCCGCCTTGGCACAGGGGCCCTGAGGTGTTTCTCCTTCCTTCAGGCAAGGCGTACGCCAGCAGCAGCGTGCGCACACACACCCACACCCACCGAGGAAAAGGAGAAGGAGAAAGTGTCACCCACACACACGTGGATGGGGCGACCCGACTGTGGCACCAGCCGTCCAAAACAACAATAAAATTAAATTAACAGTCGCCAGATGGCAGCTGGTACAACTTTGGAGCCCATCTCCAAAGCGAGGGAGCATGTGTGAGGGAGCAGGCCACAGGGTGCGGGAAGTCGGAGGGGGCCGCGCCGGGGCCGGGGCGCGGGGGGGGGCCGGCCGGGCGCTCACCTGTTCCTGACAAGGAGGTCTCCGTCTCCTGGGAGTGGCACCGGCGAGTCCTGCCGCAGGGTAACCGCCTCCCTGAAGTTTTGGCTCAGCTTAGTCACCACCAGCTTCTTCATGGAGCTGGGGATGGACGAGCCCTGGAAATCCAGAAAGTGACGGGAGTAGGACATGTCCAGGATGGGCCGCGGCCGGCTGCCACCGAAGTAAGACCAGGCGGGACCCGCCGCGGCGCAGGACGGCTGCTGCCGCCACCAGCACCGCGCTGCCCGGGAGCTCAGCAAAGCGCCGCTTTTTGCGCTAAAACTCATGCCCTGCCTCGGCTCTCCTCTTCCCCCTCCCCCGGCTCGGGAGAGCTCCGGCTCCGGATTCTCCAGGCAGCTCGCAGGACCCGCCGCCACCGAGCCGGCAGGAGAAACTCTCCACACGCAGCTATTTGTGTATGTAAATAGAGCCCTGTGCAGCAAGCTGCAGCCTGCCTCCGTCCTCCCCACCCAGCCAGCCCCTCCGCCACACGGAAACGCCGCCAGAGGAGCAGCGGCAAGATGGTCCCCTGCAGCCGGTCGTCTTCTGCCGCCGCTAGCGTTACCGAGGAGCAAGGCTGGCCCGCTCCCGCTGCCGTCCGTCCCGCAAGCCCGCCGTCCCCGCCCGCGGCGGCGCCTGACCCGCCTCACCACACACACACGGGCACTGCCTGCCTCTGCCCGCCACCGCCCCAGCGGCAACTCGGGTCGCGCTCTTTCTGCCAGTGAGGCAGATGTACGGAAACCTGGATTTTCTCCTAAAGGTTGCTTTTAATTTGCACGCTGCCTCTAACTAGGGGATTTAAAAAACGAGGGGGGGGGAAAGAGAGAGAGAAACGCCTCGGATCCCCCCCCCCCCCCCGC
This sequence comes from Falco cherrug, assembly GCF_023634085.1. Taxonomy (NCBI): domain Eukaryota; kingdom Metazoa; phylum Chordata; class Aves; order Falconiformes; family Falconidae; genus Falco; species Falco cherrug. Next base: position 69,456,377 of record NC_073699.1, read on the forward strand.
CGCCCCATTCTTTAGTTTACAAAAAGAGGTTATCTTTCTACCAAAAAAAAAAAAAAGTAGGAAGAAAGCACGATAAATTATCAGATCGATAAGGTTAGAGAAGTGGAGAGAAGTTGCAGCTAATCTTCGTAATGTTGTTATTAGCCGCCGCCGAGGAGCCGCTGCCTGCGGGCAGAGGCTCCGCCCCTTCCGTGCGAAACGTTCACTTCCTCGCAAGGTGGTACGAATCAACCCCGAGACGTTAGCAGCCGCGCGCGGGCGCGGCGCGGGGCCGGGGCGCGCACGGCGGCGGTTGCGGCCGTTGAGGCGGCTGAGGCGCGGGCTCCACGCGTGGCGTGGGTGGGCATTTAAAAAGGCAAAGCTCTTCCCGCCGCCGGGACACCCGCACGGGCCGCCCCCCTTAGAGGAGGGGAAGGTTAACGGGCTGCTGTCACTTTGTTGGGGTCGCGGGGTTCCCCCCACTCCCTGGCACTGTCAGAACACACCCCACACCCCCCTTTTTTTTTTTTCCTCCTTGCCGGGGGGAACCAACACCGAACCGTTGGGGTGAGCGAGTCTGCGCACGAAATCAACTGGGTCAAAGGACCAAAGTAAATGTTGTGATATAGCCGCCAATCCCAACTCGGTACAACTGCGTGGAGGGAGGGAGGTAACGTAATAGAGATGTTGCACCGATGTCGGAGGAGCTCACGTGTAATTCCTAGAATTAACTCCATCCTGCCGGTGTAAACAGCTCATTGCTTAATTGTGCGGTATTAATAGTTAAACCCAAAAAAGAATAAATGCCCTTCTGTGCGAAAGAGATCAAAATTGCAGTTTTGAGTGTTTTCCTTTAGGAATCAACTGGGTAGTTTTTATTTGCTTTCTTGACTTAAAAAAGAAAGCGAACCCTTCTGTTCTTGCAGTTAACATTATATAAATCCCCAGACACATACTGTGCAAAATCTATTAGCAGCATGTTTCATATGCTGCAGTTCTTGCTCTGCAATCTGTTGGTATTTTAAAGTAAGGATGAACTGTAATCTCCCACAAATCATTTTTAATTCAGTGCCGGTTAGACGTGTGCCACGGCGAGGTATCATCTCCTGCTTCCCCCCCCCCCCCCCCAAGTTTGCTGGAACAAGACCTCTGCTGAAGTTAAATCAGCACATGCGTCTTGCACAGCACTTTAGCAAGTGGATTATAATAACAACCCCCTCAACGCGTGTCTCACATGAGGAATCTTTTATGCCGCGCTGTATTAAGACTTCTTTTTTTGTCATATTGTTTAGCTCTGGGAAAGGAAAAAAATGAAAACAAAGCAATTAAAAAGATTGACAGGTATGGGTTTGTGTGAGACCTATTTGTAATTGTCAGGGTGACGTGGGCAAGAGGAGGAGGAGTAACAAACTGAAGCAGGAAAAGCAGCTCGATGTGTCTGTCTATCAGTTGAGACTGTCTGAGAGCCCTGGGATCCGAATGTGTGTTATATTTCAGTGAAAAGAGAACAGAGGGAGAGTGGATCTCTTTCTCTCCCAGGAGTTTGGGGGGGGGACAGTTCACGTTAATCTGTCCCACTCAGTGAATGTCTTTTCTTCCTCCACCCCCCTCCCTCTTTGCACACATTCTCCGGGGTTTTCTTGGTTTTGGCAATTTTTTTGTGTGTGTGTTGGTTTTTTTTCTTCTTCTTCTTCTGTTGCAGATCAAGATCAGCCAAAAAAAAATAATCCATGATAAAAAAAATGTGTTTGCGTTATATTTAGTATCAGAAGAAGCTTCGATTTGTGGAGGACAAAAAAGGGAGAGCAAGAGAGAAAAGTAGTCCTCTCCGGTGGTGACACTGTTTGATCTGTGACTGTTTGGAAGGTGGAGGAGTGACTGACATTTCCCATCCGGTGTATATGTATGTATGGGGTCTTTACTCCTTTTTATTATTTGCTTTCTTGCTCTTAGACTAAGTGCTGGGAGGAGAAGGAGAGACTGGATCGACCTCGATTTTTGCACAATGAACAAACTATTATCAACGCAATAAAAAACCAAACAAACAAAAAACCCCACAACAACAACAGCAACAACAACACACAAATCCACGAGCCTGAAACAAGCCAGCCAGCGCGCGAGCGAGAAAGTTGCGCTTTGAGACTCTTTGATCTCGGAGAAAGCCTGAGAGGGGGGGAGTGACTGAATTTACCGTCTCATCGCCGCCGCTTGCTCGGCTCTCCACCGCGAAGAAGGAGGAGAAGAAGACGAAGAAGTGATTAAGGAAAGGAGGGGGAGAAGGGGAGAGAGGAAAAGGAGGAGAAAAAAAAAAAAGGAACGAAAGAAAGATAATGGATTTGGGCTACAGATTGAACTGATCAAATCTTATTTATTTTGCACATCTCCACTGGCATCTTTCCTGCTGCTGCTGCTGCCGAGAGGACTGAAGAGCTTTGTCTTATAAGGAACTTAAAAGAGAGAGAAAAAGAGAGAGAGTGTGTGAGAGAGAGAGAGGGAGGAAAATTAACCTTGTAAATGAAAACATTTCCTAAGCAAGTTTTTGGAGTGGCGGCGGAAATTGGCATCCCTGTCACCACCAGTCTGTGGCTTGCCTCATCCCACACCCCACCTTCCCCCCCGCCCCGCGCACCCCGCTCGCCGCGCCGGGAGCTGACCGGGGGGGGGACGCGGACCGGGCGAGAGGAGAACCCGACCAAACTTTTTCTCCTTCCTCCCCCCCCTCCTCCTCTCCCTCTCTCCCATTCCTCCCCACCCTCCCTCTCGCTCTTCCTAGGCGGAATTAGAAGTTGAATCCGCTTTCTTTTCTCCTTCCTCCCCCTCCCTCCCTCCCACCCTCCCTCCCTCCCTCCTTCCTCCCCCCCCCCCCCCCCCATTTTATTTTTTTATTTGTGTGTGTGTGCGCGGGTGTGTGCGTGTGTGTTTGTTTCTGCATGAAAAGAGGGGGATCGGAAGAGGAGTCCTGCGCGGAAACTCTGCGGCGGCGGCGGCGGCGGCGGGCGGCGAGGCGGCGGCAGCATGCCGCGGAGAAAGCAGCAGGCACCCCGGCGCTCCGCAGGTAACACCCTCCGCCTCCCCGCGCCGGCCCTCGCTGCCGGCGCAGGGGTGCCGCGGGCACGGCAGGGGAGGGGTTAACCCGCCGGGAAGCATTGCCGCGGGGGGAGCCGTTTCTCCAGCCCCGCTGCAGATTTAAACACCCCGGGTGGCTGCCTCCGGGGTTTTGGGGTTTGGGGCGGGGGGGTGGGCGGCGGAAGGGGGGGAGCAGCACCTTGGTGCGGAAGAGACAGGGGCTGTAGTTTGTACTTCTTTGTACGCGGGAGCTGGAGGGATCGGCGTAGTTCCTGAGGTGTGTCACGCCGAGCCTGTCAGCCTCCATCCTTTCCGCCGTTGCCAACACGTTTAAAACTAGAAACTTCATTTTGTTGCAGTCCTGTAATCTCCGCATGCGGTTCCGTGTGCGCGGTGCCCAGGGCAGCGCCGGGGAGGGAGCGCCGCCGTGCCAGGGCAGGGATGGTCTGCTTTAAAAGTGTGTCAGACCGTATCCAGGCTGAACCTGACACTCGCGAAACAAAAGTCAACAAAATGGGACACAACGAGGCATCTGGCCAGTACATTTCACTGGAAAACAGCAGCCTTTAATGTCACGTTGAAGAGGCTTTTTTTTTTTTTTTTTTATTACCTCTAAAGATGTCTTTTGATCAGGCAAACAGAAGGCAGTGATAGTGCAGAATCCGATTGAAGAGAAAAG